>NW_021703781.1:56235921-56511354 GCF_005190385.1 Monodon monoceros
TTCTTTCTTTCTTTCTTTCTTTCTTTCTTTCTTTCTTTCTTTCTTTCGAGAATGTTCCTCATTTGGGTTAGTCTGGTGTTTTCGTCATGATGATTCAGGTTATATGTATCTGGCATGAATCTATACAATCACTACTGATAATAGTGTCCTTCTCAGGATATGATATGTGGAGGTGCCCCTCATTTGTGATATTAATTTTGATCACTTCATCAAGGTGTTACTTTGTTTCTCCACTGGATAGATACTATTAGCCCCTTGGAACTCATAAGGAGTCTGTGGGGAGACACATTAAGACCTTGTTTTGCTCTTCATTAAACTTTCCCCCCATGATTTATCATACATTGATGATTTTTGCCTGAACCATTTTCAGATTGCAGTGACAGAAAATTTTGAGTGGTTGCTTAAAATACCTGCTCTTAAAGGACTTGTTCTTAGGTATGGAAAGAAAATGTGAATTTTCTTCTTAGCTTGCTTGTGTTTCTTTCTTTCTAAGAAATACAGTCACATGTCCTGAAGGTCTGTATTTCTTTATGGCTTTGGTGATGCTGTTTTTTAAAAATATCCAGTAACTTGAGGAATTCCCTGGCAGTTAGTGGTTAGGACTCTGCGCTGTCATGGCCAAGGGCCTGGGTTAGATTCCTGGTCAGGGAACTAAAATCCCATAAGCTGTGTGGCACAGCCAAAAAAAAAAAAAAAAATCCAGTAACTTAAAAGAGTTTTGAAAATTGGGAAAAGGTTTATCTCAATGAGGCTTGACTGAGGGTTTGGTGATTTCCTACAATATGGCAACATAACCCAGTGGAATTTGTTCTCCACTCAACCAACAGCATAAAT
This sequence comes from Monodon monoceros, assembly GCF_005190385.1. Classification (NCBI taxonomy): domain Eukaryota; kingdom Metazoa; phylum Chordata; class Mammalia; order Artiodactyla; family Monodontidae; genus Monodon; species Monodon monoceros. The sequence goes on from NW_021703781.1 coordinate 56,236,756, forward strand.
GTTTCTCCTCTAAGCCAGACTGGAAACAGCCATGTGAAGCTGATTCCCTTCTCTTTTTTTCTTTCCCCCTTCTTTTAATAAGTGGGATAGCAATATGAATGCAACATATTTCAACTTTTCTCAAATCTGTTTTAAAAGCCTGGTTGGGCTCATTAAGAACTTCTACTTCAGCTTTTTAAAATGAATAAAGTTTTGAAATGCCCATCAGGAGCTTTAAGAGAGAAAAATGGTTTGAGAAAAGTACTCCCCATTCTTATTTACTATCACCCTTTTCTCTCCTTCGCTCTTTTTTTCGCTACATTTTTCCTTTTGCTTCTACTTTCCTTTTATTCCTTTGAAGGATCTGATCAATATTCGTGAATGAGCTTCCCTAAGAAAAGAAAAGGCAGAGAGAGAAAGAGGTATTGCTCTTGAGTCTCAGGTCCTTTGGTGTTACTACAGTGAAGAGTAGGCTGATGATACGACATTACTACTGAAAGCCTTACTAGCTATCAGTTATGTTTTGTGGAGGAAACCTTGCCCATGATAAATTTAAAAAGAGAGATAAAAGTAGGGAAAGAAAATAAATGGAACTAGAGAGGCAGAAAGTAAGGAAGAATGAACGCAAAGGAGGAGAAGAAAAGAACTTGGAGGGAAGGACCAAGAATACAGGGCTGCTAAATAGGAAAATGGGAATTAGCTCTAACATTTACCTTTACCCAGTCTACTGTTGGGGCTTTCCCCCTTCAGTAGAGTGGGTTGCAAGGTAGGATGAGGTTGGGTTGAATAAAATGGTCCCATCTTTGACTCCTTGGATCCATCCACTCAGAACTGAAGTGCTTACCCTGTAATAGGGTGACTTGATAGCCTGATCATAGTAGGTTGGGGTGGAAGAGTCTATTAAGTGATGCCTTTTGGAGAGCTAGCATTAACAGTTATTTTTAACCTTCCATTTCAATCCCTTCATTCTTTAGGCTCCTCCACTGGCTACTGTGAGAGCAGTCAAAATTAGCAACTATACAAAATGAAGTACGTCTTGTCTCCCCAGTCACTTCCAAAATAAACAGGGAGTAATACTGTCCGTATTTTGTCTCACTTTACTCTGAAGGCTACCAATAGAGGAAGCATGGATTAGTGTGTAGTGATTTCTAGGCTCTGCCCTCTGGACAGATTCCCCTCTGAGTGTCGTGGCTGAGTGACAGGACCATGTGGCAGGAGTGCAGCTGGAAGTATATCATCGGCAGATTTGGGTTGGGTAAATATAGCAGGAGCAGGATGTCAGTGTGGGAGATGGATTGTTCTGGGAAAGGAAGTGTTGTCTTTCGTCTGAGAAACAATTTCCTGCACTTCTGGGACTCTTGGTTTCTTCTTTTTTCTTTTTTTTTTTTCAGGGCAGAACAGGAGTTGGCAGGAGTTGGGTACACTTGCTGTATTCTATCTCTGGGTGTCTGTCTGTTCCTATATTTGAAGTTGGGAATAGAAATTAGATCTGTTTGAGCAGTTAGGAAATGGACCCAATAAACAGCCATACCCTTGCCTTACAGTTCACTTTTTGTAGCCTTAAATTAAAGCACATACCTGGATAGAGCCTCTTTTTAAAAAGTAACCGTTTTTTTTTTAGTAAAACAGACAAGTTGAAAGACAAATATAATTATACAACGAAAATCAACTCTATTGAAAGTCAGACATGAGGCACCAGCTGGCAGGAAACAGCTGGGATGTTTCTGGGGGCTAGACTCTTCCACACCGGAACTTAACTCTTTAAGCTATCTCCGTTATCTGAGCTGCTTAAGATGGCTGCCCACCTACCAACAATCTCTATGAAAGACTAAATCTACTAAGTTATATGATATTTTACAATTGACTAGAACTTTACAGTTTGTGAAATGCTTTTGCATATTTTTAAAACTTTTTTTTTTGGCTGCGTTGGGTCTTCATTGCTGCGTGCGGGCTTTCTCTAGTTGCAGCGAGCGGGAGCTACTCTTCGTTGCGGTGCACAGGCTTCTCATTGTGGTGGCTTCTCTTATTGCAGAGCACGGGCTCTAGGTTCATGGGCTTCAGTAGTTGCAGCACACGGGCTCAGTAGTTGTGGCATGTGGGCTCTAGGGCGCAAGGGCTCAGTAGTTGGGGCTCACAGGCTCTAGAGCTCAGGCTCAGTACTTGTGACTCGCGGGCTCTAGAGCACAGGCTTAGTAGTTGTGGCACATGCGCTTAGTTGACCCGCGGCATGTGGGATCTTCCCAGACCAGGGATCGAACCTGTGTCCCCTGCATTGGCAGGCGGATTCTTAACCACTGTGCCACCAGGGAAGTATCTAAAACTTTTTTAGAAGCCTTTTTATTTTAGAATAGATTTAGATCTATGGAAAAGTTGTAAAGAAGTTCCCATACACCCTACACCAAATTTCCCCTGTTATTAACCTCTCACATTAGTATGGTACATTTGTCACAATTAATGAACCAATACTAATATATTAACTGAAGTCCGTACTTCATTCAGATTTCCTTGGTTTTAACCTAATGGTCTTTTTCTGTTCCAGGATCTCATCCAAGATGCCACATTACATTTAGTTGTCATGTCTCCTTAGGCTCCTCTTGACTGTGATAGTCTGCATATATTTTTTTTCATTTACATCTCATAACAACCCACAAAATAGACTGAGCCTTTATTAGTATCCTCCTTTTACAGGTAAAATTCAGGCTCCAGAAAGATTAAGTAACATGTTCAAGGTTACGCAGTTAGTAAAAGCTTCTATTAAAATGTGATTATGATTTGGAAAAAAACAACGACCTAACTATTTATTTGCTTTTTATGTGGATGAGGGCAGAACTATAGCTAACTTTCAGGTGGGCCATTTGTAAAAGAGGATCAAGAGACAGAGGTGAATAAGTATTACTTGTTTCTGGACCTTTCTGTCTTACCTGGATGCAAATTAACATTATTATTTTAATCACAACTCCATGGGAAATGCCCTTTTTCTTTGTGATTCTGCTATGTCTATCAAAGGAGCTGATTCCAGAGAATCCTGGACTGCCTGATGAGTTGACCTTGTTCTCTAGCAGCAGGCTTGCTGCTCGCTGGTCCAAGTTCAATAGGAAGGTTCACTGAAAGCATGGCATACACACTAACAGAGCCAGGCTGTTTCTGGTAGTGTGTGGAAGTAACTTTCTGGGAATAAAGCACATGAATTTTTTAGTTCCAGGGTCTAATTGAGCAGGCTGAAGTTCTGGCTTGGGGTTAGGAGAGTCACAGAACTGTAGTGCTGAGAGGTGGTAGAAAAATTAAAAGTTCACCAAGACGTGGCAATTACTGGCTCTGAATGCCTTACTCAGCGGGATAAGGTTGGGGGGGCAGGGAGAGGAGGTAAAGTGTAGTAGTTACTGATGATACTAGATACTATTAAAAGATCATATCATGGTGATAGAAACTATGGGGGTAGAAACCATTAGTTCTTAAGGGAGGGAATAGCACCCCTTGCCTAGGGAAGTAGTCATAGGATTGTACCTGTGTATTAAAGGGCAATTTTTTGTTTGTTTGTTTTACCACATTTTCTTTATTAAAAAAAATTTTTTTAACATCTTTATTGGATTATAATTGCTTTACAATGTTGTGTTAGTTTCCACTGTACAACAAAGTGAATCAGCTATATGTATATATCTGTCCCCTCCATCTTGAGCCTCCCTCCCACCCTCCCCATCTCACCCCTCTAGGTTGTCACAAAGCACCGAGCTGATCTCCCTGTGCTATACAGCAGCTTCCCACTAGCCATTTTACACATGGTAGTGTATATCTGTCAGTGCTACTGTCTCAATTCGTCCTAGCCTCCCCTTACCCGCCGTGTCCACAAGTCCGTTCCCTACATCTGCGTCTCTGTTCCTGCCCTGCCACTAGGTTCATTAGTACCGTTTTTCTAGATTCCATATATATGCGTTAATATACGGTATTTGTTTTTCTCTTTCTGACTTACTTAACTCTGTATGATAGACTCTGGGTCCATCCACCTCACTACAGATGACTCAGTTTCATTTCTTTTTATGGCCGAGTAATATTACATTGTATATATGTACCACATCTTCTTTATCCATTCGTCTGTCGGTGGACACTTAGGTTGCTTCCGTGTCCTGGCTATTGTAAATAGTGCTGCAGTGAACATTGGGGTACATGTAACTTTTTGAATTATGGTTTTCTCAGGGTATATGCCCAGTAGTGGGAGTGCTGGGTCATATGGTAGTTCTCTTTTTAGTTTTTTAAGGAACCTCCATACTGTTCTCCATAGTGGCTGTACCAATTTACATTCCCACCAACAGTGCAAGAGGGTTCCCTTTTCTCCACACTCTCTCCAGCATTTATTGTTAGCTTTTTTGATGATGGCCATTCTGACTGGTGTGAGGTGATACCTCATTTTGGTTTTGATTTGCATTTCTCTAATGATAGTGGTGTTGAGCATCTTTTCGTGCGTTTGTTGGCCACCTATATGTCTTCTTTGGAGAAATGTCTTCGTAGGTCTTCTGCCCATTTTTGGATTGGGTTGTTTGTTTTTTTGATATTGAGCTGCATGAGCTGCTTGTATATTTTGGAGATGAAGGTCAACTTTTAAAGTTCTCCAAATTAAGCTGACAGGGTAAGCAGTTTATTGATGCCATTAACAACCACTTTCATTTTTTAAAATTTTATTTATTTATTTATTTATTGGCTGCGCTGGGTCTTTGTTGCTGCACACGGGCTTTCTCCAGTTGTGGCAAGCTGGGGCCACTCTGCGTTGCGGTGCGCAGGCTTCACATTGCAGTGGCTTCTCTTGTTGCGGAGCATGGGTTCTAGGCGTGCGGGCTTCAGCAGTTGTGGCTCGTGGGCTCTAGAGCGCAGGCTCAGTAGTTGTGGCACACGGGCTTAGTTGCTCCACAGCATGTGGGATCTTCCCGGACCAGGGCTCCAACCTGTGTCTCCTGCATTGGCAGGTGGATTCTTAACCACTGCGCCACCAGGGAAGCCCAACAACCACTTTTATTAAAGCAGTTTTTGTTGTTGTTGTTGTTGTTGGCCACGCCGCACAGCTTGTGGGATCTTAGTTCCCCAACCAGGGATTGAACCCGGGCCCTGGCAGTGAGAGTGCTGAGTCCTAACCGCTGTACCACCAGGGAATTCCAAAAGCAGTTTTTTTGTTTGTTTGTTTGTTTTTTAATTAATGAGAAATGGGATACTTCTCAGTTTGTGCTTTTACGATGTATAGCTGTGAGCCTAGAGGCTGGTTTAGCACCCCTTTGTAGTGACTATTGCTCTTTGGTTATTAGCTCCGATTTTTTTTCTCCAAAAGGAAGCTATGAAAATAGCAATGAATAAAACAATGAGGAAGGACTTCAGGAAGTTTGTGTGTATTGTGTGTCTTCATGGCATCATGGAGTAGGTTGGGGACAAAGTAGATGTTATAAACCACCAATTTTAGGAGTCTTTAAGGACATGGGTGACTTAAGGCCTTGTGCCAGGAGGGTGGGAGGTTATCGATGGGAGCAAAGATTACAACAGGTATTAAACATTACAGGATGGACCTCATACTCTGAAAATGCTTTTGCTTTACCAATTTGAATGAGAAAATGTGAAAGACAGAGTGACAATATGAAAAATGACTGTTCAAGCTAGAACATCCTGTCTATTGGTGAAATTTAAACTGTCATTAGGTAGGGGAAAAGTCTTGTTCAGAATGCAAGACAGGAAACAATGAAGTACCTGTGTCTCCAGAGAACTCAGCATTGAACTGTGATGGAGGAAGGGGAAATTCCTTACTGTGGTCTTGCATAGTGTGAAATCCTCATGAGGTCTCAGCAGATGTAGAGTCTCAAAGGATTTGTGGCTGGCTGAAGAAGCTTGGATTCAGTGAGCCTCCACTGGGGAGTGCAAGACAGAGATGGCTCACCAACATTTCTGCTTCAGAACAATAAGTTTTGGTGAGTGGAAAGCTACCAGTTGTACTTTACTTTTGCAAGAATCCAAAATGGTCCCTTTGTACTATGGCCTGAGCTGATTCCTTGTCTCTACAAAAGCTACAGAGGAGATACCACAGGCCCTAACTGGAACTTGATTATGGTTTCCCAGAAGGGAAGCTCATATCCTGTTAAAACACTAGAAAAATTAAGTAGAACTAGTGATAAGAGAATCGTTACTTTTGGGACTTCCCTGGTAGCACCGTGGTTAAGAATCTGCCTGCCAGTGCAGGGGACGTGGATTCGATCCCTGGTCTGGGAAGATCCCACATGTGGTGGAGCAGCTAAAGCTGAATAGTGCTGTGAATAGTGCTGTTAGGAATATGTGTGTACATGTATTTGAGTACAGTACCTGTTTTCATTCTTTTGAATTATATACCCAGGAGTGGAATTACTGGCTCATGTGGTAACTCTATGTTTAACTTTTTGAGGAAATGTCAAACTGTTTTTCACAGCAGCTGAATCATTTTACAGTCCCAGCAGCACTGTATGAGGGTTCCAGTTTCTCCACATCCTCACCAGCACCAGGTAAAACTCCTTCCAGTACTTATGGATCTCCTGGCATGCTTTCCTGAAGTCGCTGGAAGGCTCTTCTGGTCAAATAAAGTATTGAGGTTCTACATTTTGTGCTAAAGAATTACTTTCTTCTAAAATCTGTAGGAGATAGTGACCACAGCTGATGTGGGTTGCCTAGACAGGGTTGAAATCTGACTTGCCAAAAAGAGAGTGTCAGTTACTCTTTGGGTCTTGACAGTAGATGGTAGTATTTCTGGTTTCATATGCCATCAGAATCCTGCACCAGGCAATGGGCTGGGTCTTGCTGACTATACAGGAGACTCAGTTTGCTTGCAGATTGCCAGCTGACTTTCCTGCTTGCTGAATAACCTTCTGGAGACAGAGTTAGCTCTAATTCCGTCTAATGAGTGACTGGTTCTTTTTAAGGTGCTACATAAATTGATTTCAGTTGTTATTCCATTACTACTTATATGGACATTAATACTCTAATGTTCCCATTTCTTTTCTCTCTGGCAAGATGGTTTCTTATCTTGATGTCTTCTGCATCAAATTATTGAGTTCCTAAATGCCTTTTTCTTACCTTTTTTAAGCCATCAATTTCTACTTCTTATGTCTATTTTGTGATTCATATAATAATAGTCACTATGGTTAATGTTTTAGTGTGTCTTATCTAAATTTTTCTGTTGTGGAAGTTACTTTCTTCTTTTGAAAGGAGAAAATTGATGCTGGGAACTAGGAAGCTTGACCTTCTAGTTCTCTTGCTTTTCTCTATAAGTCCAGCTTTTCTTTTCTTTTTTTTTTTTGTAGCACTGCTTTCTCCAGTTTATGTGTTGGGTGGTAGATTTTTCTAACTTTCAGAAAAATTATTTTTTCTAGTGTAATGTGTTTGCTGTGTTTTAAATCTCAATAAATCAGAATACATTTCAGTGTTTATTGCTTCCATCGGTTGCTTTTTTTTTTTTTTTTTTTAAATGAGTTTGGACCAGTTTTCAAAGCAAACAGAAAATTGTAGTCTCTAACCTCCCTCCCTCCCCTCCCCCAGCTGCCATTCTGGTGTTAGGTTTACAAATGCATCCTAACCATTTGATCAAAGTCATGCTTTGAATAAGGCTTTATAGTCAGGTATGGTTGAATGACAGGTATGTCTGGATTTGGTCTTGAGAGATTTGGGGATGGTTTTTTACCCTCCCTCTTCCAGTAATGTACTGTGGTCTGTAATAGGTTGAGTTGTAACATTCATTAAACCACTCCTCACATTCCCTGTTTTCAAAGCTTATCAGGATGACTTTGATTTAGTTATTTGGAACCAAAAAGGCATTTGTGGAGCCTGATCTGGAGTTGTGGAACAGTAATATATCAGAGATCAGGCTTAGGTCCCAGTGGTATTATTCTTCGGGATTTACTTGCCTGGAAGTACACACAGGAGCCAAATGGTATGTATGGAAAGCTTTGCTGGAATGCAAATTGGACACATTTTGTTGGGACCAGTAGGGGATTTTCACTGCTTTATAATTTTTCAAAGGTTTGTTATACATCAGACAGTCACTGCCTCTTCTTTAAATCTTTAAATCCCCCCTCTTTTTCCTGTTGTAAAGGTCAGATTTTTTTTGACAACTGTGTGCAGGAACAAGATTTGCTAAATCCCTTCATTTTTATTCATACAAATATCGGCATTCAGTGAGCATCAGTTATCCCAGCATTTAGTGGTAAGGAAAACTCAGGGAGAATCTTATGAATCTCAACTTAGTACCAGGCATATATCTCTGGGGATAAGTTTGCTGCCTCAATTTTAACTTTGACTCCTCTATATGGGATGACACCCTCACAGTGGCTTGTACGTGAAACCTACCCTTCATTAACTCCATGTCTATGGCTGTAGGATAGATAATATGACTAGTGGGAAGAAACTGTGTTGGACTCTTCTGATGGGGCCTCTTTGTGACAATCCTTAGATTAGTGTTGGAAAAGAAGGACAATTCATTCTCTCCAATGGAGTCCCATTTTTAGCCTTATTTAGCTTTTAATGGTATCTTGGGCAGCACACCACTTTTAATTTGACGATGATTCTTTTTCTCACTCAGTAGATGGAATCATGATATTATTACAATATGGTACAGTTCCCCATCAAACTTGTTTAGTTTGATGTTATGTTATCATGTTATCTATTGCTATGTAGCAAATTACCCTGAAACTTAAGCAGCTTAAATTTTTTTTTATTTCACAATAGTTTCTGAGGGTCAGGACTCTGGGAGCCACTTAGCTAGTGGTTCTGGCTTAGGATCTCTCAAGATGATCAGCCAGAGCTGCAGTCATTTGAAGGTTTGGCTGGGCTGGAGGATCCATATTGAAGCTTACTCATGTGGTTATTGGTAAGGTGCCCCAGTTTCTCGCAGGCTGTTGTCCAGAGGCCTCAGTTTCTCACAATGTGGCCCTTTCCATAGGATGGCTAGCAACATGGCAGCTGGCTTACCCCTAAGCAAATGATCCGAGAGAGAGCAGAAGCCACACTAATGTTTCTTACCTAGTCTCAGAACTTCTGTCATATAATATTGATCACCCAGACCAACCCTGACATGATCTGGGAGAGGATTGCACAAAAGTATATAATCATTGTCATTGGGGGTCATCTTGGAGGCTAGCTACACAAGAATTTAATTGGAAAATTTCAGAAGTTTACTTGGACTTAAATACTAATTTTTTCCCCCTGAAAAATTGTGTTCTTCCTACTCAGCCCTCCCTTTCTGTCTTTTCTCAAACTCTCCTGTCTCTAAATTATCCAGGGTGTATATGACAAATATATATGTGGAATATATGTGCTTCAGCATGTGAATCTTTCTCTCCCATTACCATCTCAGCCTTAAGCATTAATAAAAACCCTCTCTTTTTCTAAAGCAAACCGGTAAGCATGATCCATCCCTCTCCTGCTGCTTCCTTCCTCTCTTCCCTCTGTCTTCTCTCTTTTCTTTCTTTTTTTTTTTGCGGTACACGGGCCTCTCACTGTTGTGGCCTCTCCCGTTGCGGAGCACAGGCTCCGGATGCGCAGGCCCAGCGGCCATGGCTCACGGTCCCAGCCGCTCCACAGCATGTGGGATCTTCCTGGACCGGGGCACAAACCTGTGTCCCCTGCATTGGCAGGCGGACTCTCAACCACTGTGCCACCAGGGAAGCCCTGTCTTCTCTCTTTCTTTTAAGGGAAACATCTGTGGCAACTGGTCCAAGGAGCCCTCTCCTCATGAGAGCCCCTCAGTTTTATTCAGGTAATCCTTTGTGCTTCCTCAACCCATTTACCACTGATCCTATAAAATTTGTTGCATATAGACTGGAGTGACCAGAGTTATGGGACCACTATGGATCTTCTAGACTGAGATACATAATGATGTGAGCTCTTCTTAGAATCTATCCAGAACTCTGAAATGGAGATAAAGGCCTTGCACATGGGAGATATTTAAAAACTAAATTACTTGTCTTTTACTTGATGGGTTCATCTGGTCCTTCGTATAGTAGTCAGAAAAGAGCCTGAAGAGCGATTTGCTATTCTTCACCTTTCTAGGACAAGCAGATCTATAGTCACAGTGATGAAGAATGCACAGGCTGATCTTGAAGCTAACCAGGGATACTGTCCTGCCTGTTTGATGACCATGCAAGCCATGCTGTTACATTGACATTTTTCCCCAACCTTGGTAGAGTTTCCTGCACCATACACTATACCTGATAACAGATAACCTCTGTTGTGAAATTGAACTTGTTCAGCTCTTGGCGGGGGTGTGTGTGTGTGTAAAATGGAGAATTAGCTTACTTTCTCAAAAATCCCAGAGCATCTTTGGCTTCCTAGGAACAGCCTGAAGCTGTGAATGAATCTGGCCTCATATTCCTGTTGCTGTTGACTGGCCTAGTAGAAAATTCATACCTGGGAAAATGTACTGGATGCTTTTTTTGACGTAGGGTATATAGAACCAGAGAGGATCCAAAATTGTGTTTTAACTCTATGGAAGATCATAAACAAAAGTAACAAAGCAGGCAAACAAGAACAAAAAACGTTTTCACCTTAAAATCACTCTATACCTAACTCTCTGACCTTCTCTAATCCTTATCATTATATACACATAATTTAAATTGTTTAATCAATATGCCGTATTATTTTTGTTCCTTTTATTCATTTAGCATAATTTAATATAGAAGTTTCCATGCATTCACCTATGTATCATTTTTAATGTTACTGTAAAAATACATTGAATTACAATGTCATAGGTTAGCTATGCTTTTAAAATTTTTAATTTGTTGTATTTAGTGCAACTTTAATCATCTTTGTACTGATAAAATTGTTTTCCTTTCTAATTATCTTTGTGAAATAATAGTCCCATTAGTAGAATGACTGAATTTTATGGCTGTGCTATCCTATTTTGAGTTTTCTCACTTCTTTTTATTTTTGCTAATTTAGTTGACAGATGATACCTTTATAATTTGTTTCACATTTCTTTAATTACTAGCATTTTCTCAAGTGTTTTACTGTTAGAAGTTTTTCCTATGTGAATTATCTGTTCTTAAGTCTTGGCCACTTATTTGACAGAAATTGGTTAGTATCCATTCGGATTTGTATCACCTCGTTTTATATCTGGATAATGCTTTTTTATCTTTTCATATTTATTTCCAGTGTCTTTTTTCCCCCAATTATTGTGGGCTATTTGAAACCTAGGTTGGTAGTGGTATTTTTGATCCTTACAGAGAGGTTCTTGGGCATCAATTAATTTATTTGCATTTGAAGTGTAGAAATGAGAGGTCCTGTGAGAGCCTTTGACTCAGTGTGCATGGGAGCCTCCCTGTGTGGAGAGCAGGCAATCCAAGGAGTAAGGAGGGGAGGTGAGGACAAGGCTGACAACAGACCTATAAATAACCTAAGGTTTAGCTTTGTGCTTTGAAATAGGAATTAGGTGACTTTTATTGTCTTCCCCAAGTTATTTACTGTTTGGCCATGAAGAGGAGGCATTAGGAGTTTTGAAGAAAATGTTACTGTTTTCACCTCTTAGAAAAATAAGAAGTGCTGATACTGTTCAGCTCTGCCTTGTTTTCTTGTTTCTCTTAAGAGTGAGATGACTAAGTGAAAAGTGTGGGTTTGGGGATTTGTTTGACTAGACATCATATCCAGCTTCCGAAGAAAGTGGAATTCTAAACAGTGAAAGGCCCTGTATCTCTTTGCCATGGCACCATGCTGAGGACAGATTGACCATGTGAAAGGGGAGCTGGTAACCCAGCATGTGTCATTCTCCACACCACTGAGCAAGGTCCTTTTTTACCTCTATTATAGACTGCTGTGCCCAATCATTCTCACTGGTCTCTACAGAGAGTTAAAGGCCCAGACTCTTAGAACCTTTTCTAAGGTCTAGTTGCTAGCGTTCTCTCTGGGCCCTCATTTTTTTCTCTAAAATTAGAAAAGTGGATCGAATGATCTCCGATGTCTGTAAAGTACTCAGCTTCTTTAGGTCCATTGTCCTCTCATACAAGGTTGGAAATACTTTCAGAGGGATCCTATTCTATATGAATGTCATTACCCTTTATTTGTAATGAAAATTTTGATGTTGGAATATTACAGAGTGTAATTTTAAAAAGAAAGTACACATAATCTTTGCTTCCATGTATTTTGAGGTAGTCTCACTTTATAATTTCCCTTTGTCTTTCCATTGTCCAGTTGGGTTGCTTTGCAGGTGAACTGCTTCAGATTGTTATATAATTGCATAACAGCCATTTAGTTCCAAATGAGTGATGCTAAGATTTTTGTATCTCTTAAAATTTTCAATAATTCTTGAAAATGAATATTGCATGAGTGTCCTATTTTGATTTAAAACTTTACTCATATTAAATATGTTACATTTTATATATTAATATATATGAAGATAAATAAATATATCTCAATTAAGACTCACAGCAATCCTGTGAGGTAGGCATGAGGATGTGGAATAGTAATCCCCAATACCAACTCTTCTCCATCATGTGCTACTCCCAGGAGGCAACTCCTTTCATCTCTTTTAGCAGATTCTTATGGAGTATACGTCAACATTTCTAAGTAACAAGCTTAGGGACTTCCCTGGTGGTCCAGTGGTTAAGACTCTGCGCTACCAGTGCAGGGGGCCTGGATTTGATCTCTGGTCAGGGAACTAGATCCTGCATGCTGCAACTAAGACCCGGCTCAGCCAAATAAATAAATAAATATTACAAAAAAACAAGCTTATATTGCTACTTCTTGGTTTTTTCAGTTTTAAGCATGAAGTTCCACTCGTTTGTTTTATGTCTCTGCTAATGTTTAATGGTCTCTTCCAGAGACCCAAACTCAAAAAACTTCAAGGGCCTAGCAGGTAACTTAAATGAGTATGAGAATAGGGAGCATTGTGGACTGTCGCAAACTGAAAGGTTACCCCATCTAAAGAAGTTCAGTTCTGTTTTTACTGCACATAACAAACAGTTATGATATATGAGTCTTACTTGGGTTCTGATTCATACAAACAAACGTAACAGAAGTTTATGAGGATTATAGAAATTGAATAGTTGCAAATTGAACACTAACACTTTGATACTAAAGCAGTATTACTCTTTTAGATGTGATGATAATGATATTATGGTTATGATCAAGATGAATGAAACTATATGATGTACAGGATTTGCTTCAAGATAATAGGGGAGGGGGAAGGGATAATGAAAAAAGATTAGCCCTGAGGTGCTAATTATTGAGGCTGGATTTGGAGTACATGGGAGTTCATTACACTAGTCTGTTTACTTTTACATAATTTTGAAATTTTTCATAATAAATGTTAAAGAAATTTTATGGTTCAGAACCTGGTCCCCTTAGCAGAGGAGTAATAGAATAGGGAGGAAAGGAATCCAGAATAGACTAGAAAAAAGGCAGTTCTTTTAGCTATACTGTCACCAGGCCCTTAACAGTATATTCAGTCAAATAACTTTGTTATTATAAATGTTCATTTGTCTAGTCTTTTCTTTTTTAAAAAAATTTTATTTATTCATTTTTGGCTGCATTGGGTCGTCGTTGCTGCGTGCGGGCTTTCTCTAGTGGCGAGCGGGGGCTACTCTTCGTTGCAGTGTGCAGGCTTCTCACTGCGGTGTCTTCTCTTGTTGCGGAGCACGGGCTCTAGGCGCGCGGGCTTCAGTAGTTGTGGCACACGGGCTCAGTAGTTGCGGCTCGCGGGCTCTAGAGCACAGGCTCAGTAGTTGTAGCACACGGGCTTAGTTGCTTCACGGCATGTGGGATCTTCCCGGACCAGGGCTCGAACCTGTGTACCCTGCATTGGCAGGTGGATTCTTAACCACTTCGCCACCAGGGAAGCCCCTAGTCTGTTCTTTTAAATATTTATTGTATAATTAGTTAAATATTTAGTTGTATTCTTAAGTAGTAGATGATAACATGTCATTTCAAAATGTGGTTTCAGTTATGCTTATTAAATTCATTCATTGCTATAAAAAATAAAACTTGTAGCACACACCAAACAAAACATATTTATGGACCAGCCCAAATTTTTTACCTAGCCTTCAGTTTGTGGTTCCTCATTTTGCTCCAGCCTTCTCATTTTACAGAAGAAGAAACCAAAGCACAGAGCAGTTGTGATTTGACCAAGGTCACACAGCTTATTAGTGGGGAAAGCTAGAACTTGGGTCTCCTGATTCTATATTCATTGTTTCTTATGAGAAAATTGCCCCATTGATTTATATAAGAAAAAAGGGTGTGGTTTTGCCTGGCAGTTTTCTTCTGTGTGTTTTGTTTTGTTTTAACCTTAACTATTTGTTTTTAGAACACTGACTAGAGATTTGACTTCTCTCTTTTTGTAAGGTGTTAGGGATAAGAGAAGAGATTCAGCCTGAAAGTCTGGTGGAAATCCAGGCCTGGTGGTGGTTCTGTTTCTTAGGATGATAAGAAATTGCAGAGCTTAGGCAAGTTATAAGCATAAAACTTTAGCTGAGGCAGGACTGGAAAAATGAACCCCTTGGTTCTGTTTGATCCTCAAGTGAGATTTTGTTCCCACTAAAAACTAGTTATGTGTGTATTTAAAAAAATTTTTTTAAACTATTTTAACTATTTTCTCCAAGTCCAAAGCACTAAGCCAGCAGAATAGATGTACAGACTTGCCAAGTGTGGGGAATGTGTTGCTAAGTAACTGTGACAGAGCCTTGGTAAGACGCTTTGCTATGGAGCTGTTACTAGGTTTTTGCTCCCAGGACAAATTGTGAAATAAGGATTTGGAGAGTTTAATTTTATATATGTTTTATTTTCATGCTTAATTTAAAAGCCTAATAAACCTGGGCTGACTTTCAGAGTTATTGCTATACTGGCAAAGAATCACATAGTAAACATCAGTTGAGGGAAGATTTATAGAAAGCACCAGAAGAAAGTAGAATGACTCTTGTAGGTAGATTCTAGTAGTCTTTCCACCATTACAGGTTATTCACGTCTTTTTTACTGTCCTTTCCTATGCCTGTTTATTTATATATTTTCCCACCAAGACCAAACAGAGGCAAGATGGAAGGAAATGATCTTACAAAATTCCTTTGGGCAGAGAATTTGACTCTTTCAGACTTTAGTTAAATAACCCTTTTGAAGCATACCCTGTTCTCCTAAAGAACCCCAAAATTTTATTAAATAGTCACTCACCGAGTGTCACAGAACTCAGGCCCTTACGTATTTTTCTTCCTCTCAGGTGTCAAAAATTATTAGGACAAATACTTACCACTTTGAAATTGATGCAGATACCTGGAATGAGAGATCTGGAACCGGTAGTTCTTAGAATACGTACTATATGTTGACTAGTAAAGACTTTGCCCTTACCAATGCGTAGGGAATTTTCTAGACCGGAAGACAGATAGATTCCACACCTGAGTCTTGATTCTGATTTTTTTTAAAAATTAAATAGAAAGTTAAAGCTATTGGCTAAAATTAAATTGAGTTTATCTCTGTATTTTATTTATAGATCCAGCCACACAATTTAACATCATATTATATAATAGCATCTATTCTATTTTTAGGAAAGTGTTTGTCTCTTTAGCTAGAATATGTGTTCATTGTAGTCAGGGGCCATGCTTTCTACATCTTTCAGAGCTTAATAAATACTGACTTTTGTATTTAGTAGGTATTTGTTTGGCATAGCTTTATTGGCTCTGTTCAATACGGGTGGCAGTAATATTACTGTGTGTCATATATCATCTCATTTAGTCCTTCCAAGAATATTTCAACATAATATTATCCTCATTTTATAGAAGAGGAAACTGAGGTTCTAAAAAGTGAAGAACTTGTAGAAGTTCACATACTTAGTAAGAGGCAGAACTGGGATTTTAAACCTAGGCCTGTTTCCCTGATGATAGCTCCTGCTCTTTCCTCTATATCATGCTCCCTTAAGAGCTTCGGAATCATTGCTAGAAGTCTTGACAAACTATTCTCAGCTTCCATTTTGGTAAATATGATTCTCATTTATTCTGTTGTTCCAGAAGAGCCCTTCATGTTTAAATCAGGATCATGGCATGCTCTTCTGAGAGTCTAAGCTAATAGGGGGCAGTATAGCATAATGGTTAACGGTATGGGTTCTAGAACTACACAGACCTAGGTTTGAATATTGGCCTCACATTGGTGACCTTCAGCAGGTTACTTAACTTTCCTGAGCTGCCTTATCTATAAAAATGAGGCAGTATGGACTACTACTCAGCAATTAGAAGAATTAAACTATTGATACACACAAGAACTTGGATGGATCTCAAAGCTGTTATTCTGAGTAAACGATACCAGTTATATGATATTCTGGAAAAGGCAAAACTATGGAGACAGGGAACAGATTATGATTGTCAAGTTTAGAGGTGGGGAGATGGTGCAACTGTAAAGAAAGGTGGTAGAGGGAATATTTGAGGTGGTGAAAGTGTTCTGTGTCCTCATTGTGGTGGTGATTACATGACTCTGTTTGTATGTTAAAGACACATAGGACAGTACACCAAAAAAAGTATTTACTGTATGTTAATTTTAGACAATAAGTGTAAAAAATGGGGATAGTTATGAAACTCTTCTCATAAGGTCATTGTGAAAATTAAAAATAAGATAATGTAACTAAAGTGTTTATCACAGTACCTGGTATGTAGTACACAATGACTAAAGGGTTGTTTTATCATTAAAATATTAAATATAGTGACATTCATTGAAAGGAAGGTGGACTAAACTTCCACATCATCTACATGGGTATAGTCAGTGAATAAACAAGGAGAAAAATGAGCAACGGTGAGTCAGATGGATTATGTATTTTCATGTGACTTTGCAAGGGACTTGAGATCTTCTGGAAGGTAGGGGAAGATTAGGCAGAGTATTTCTGGATTATCTTGCATCTCGCTTCTTTTCTGACTGCATGAACAGTTCCCTTGATATTATTCTTCAACAAAATGGCTTTGGTGGGCTTCCCTGGTGGCACAGTGGTTGAGAATCCGCCTGCTGATGCAGGGGACACGGGTTCATGCCCCAGTCTGGGAAGATCCCACGTGCCGTGGAGCGGGTGGGCCCGTGAGCCATGGCCGCTGAGTCTGCGCGTCCGGAGCCTGTTCTCCGCAACGGGAGAGGCCACAGCAGTGAGAGGCCCGCGTTCCGCAAAACAAAAAATGGCTTTGGTCTCAGAAGCCACAGCTCCTTTAACTGGCTTCAGATTAGATCTGAAATTTTGATTTGAGCAAACTGGTCAAAGAAGATGCTGGAAGTGGCTCTCACACTTGGAAGATGGTAGCTGGTCTGTATAACAGCCGTGTCTTCCAGAGCCATTTCCTCTTGCCAGCCAGTCTCTGGATTAGACAGTGACAGCAGCAGGGCAAGCATTATTCAAGAGCTAAAAAAATGTTAAGGTCGAAGTGGTATTGTGGTTTTACTGAGCAGTGAAACAAAGGCTCTATAGTGAAACCTTGACCTTTCTGTCATGTAGGTTGGTTGTCTTGTACAAGAGTTCAGAACCTGAATCAAAACAAGTTGAATTGATAGTGAAAAGGATTCCAGTCTTACAATACCTGCTGTACTAATTACTTTCTAGTGTTACTAGCACTTACTGGTCTGTGAATTATATTCATTTTAGCTGATTACACTGGAATTCAGGAAGCAGGAAAAAAAAGGAATGTTTGGGGTTTTGGTACAGGGCTTTGGTTTAGGAGTGGCTTGTTTTTTCCTAATTCCTTTACAGCAGTGACAGTAAATTTCAAGCGAAGTTCTAAAATTTAGTTTGCTTCTTTCATAGCTTGTTTAACTATATATATGTGGCTAAGTCATTGATTGCTAATGAGAGACATTACTGTTTTCTATGTTGTGAGGAGACAGTGTCAAGGTGACTAGCCTGTTGTTTTGCTTTGGTTTTGGTTTTAGTTCCCTGATAGATATGCTGAGTAGGTGGTTGGGACAAAGGTTTAAAATATAAAAGGATCAGTGTTTTCAAAAATCATTGTACTTTATTGCACAGCTCTGAATATACTAAAAAAAATAAACTGAATTGTACACTTTAAAGGGGTGAATTTATATGGCATGTGAATTGTATCTCAATATTTTACCCAAAAAGTGCCATACCAAAAAAAAAATCATCATATGATATGTGATCTTTTAATGGAAGGAGTTGGACTAAGAACTTTTCAAAATGGAGCTGTTGGCACTTAGGCAGGGTCCTGAGATCATCCCACCATGATAGATTATAGAGTATTAAATGACTTTTCTGAAGAGTTCTTGGAGTTCATCCATTAAGCAAATAACCATTCAGGTAATCATGACATAGACATTGGTAATTTTGGAAAGGAAGAGGATAAGGAGGATCATTTAGTCTAAAATAGTGATGATTCTCAACCAGGCAGTTTTGCCTCCCAGGGGAAATTGGGCAATATCTTGAGGTATTTTTGGTTGTCAACACTGGGGAGGGAGGTATGCTACTTGTATCTGGTGGGTAGATGCTACTTAACATCCTACAATGCACAGAATAGCCTTCCACAGCAAAGAATTATCTGGCTCAGACTATTATTAGTATTGAGGTTGAGAAATCCTGGTGTAAAAATTACACCTATGTTTTCTTCTAAGAGTTTTATAATTTTAGCTTTTACATTTAGGTCTTTGATCCATTTTGAGTTAATTTTTGTATATGGTATAAGGTAGGGGTCCAACTTCATTCTTTTGCGTGTGGATATCTAGTTGTCTCAGCATCATTTGTTAAAAAGACTGTTCTTTACCCATTGAATGGTCTTGGCATCCTTGTCAAAATCAATTGACCAGCGCTTCCCTGGTGGCGCAGTGGTTAGAATCCGCCTGCCAATGCAGGGTACACGGGTTTGAGCCCTGGTCCGGGAAGATCACACATGCCGTGGAGCAACTAAGCCTGTGTGCCACAACTACTGAGCTGCGCTCTAGAGCCTGTGAGCCACAACTACTGAAGCCTGCGTGCTTAGAGCCAGTGCTTCACAACAAGAGAAGCCACCACAATGAGAAGCCTGCGCACCACAACGAAGAGTAGCCCCCACTCGCCACAACTAGAGAAAGCCCACGTGCAGCAATAAAGACCCAATGCAGCCAAAAATAAATAAATAAAATTATTTTTTAAAAAAATCAATTGACCATACAAATCTATGGAGATAGTAAAATGATCAGGAATTGCCAGGAGTTAGGGAGGAGGAAGGGATGAGTAATACGTGGTGCACAGACGATTTTAAGGGCAGTGAAACTACTCTATGTTACTATAATGGTGGATACATGTCATTATACATTTGTCATAACTCATAGAAGGTACAACACCAAGAGTGAACCCTAATGTAAAACATGGACTTTGGTTGATAATGATGTGTCATTGCAGTTTCATCAGTTGTAACAAATGCACCAATCTGGTGGGGGATGTTGATTGTGGGGGAGGCTCTGAATGAGCAGGGCAGGGGATATATGGGAACTCTCGACTTCCTTCTCAGTTTTGCTGCAAACCTAAAACTGCTCTTAAAAATAAAGTCTCATTTAAAAAAAAATCAATTGACCATAAATGACCCTGGTGTAAAATGACTGATATCTGTACAGATTTCTCCTAGAAAAGCCTTACATAGCTTCCCTGAGGTCTTAGATAGTCTTGATGACTTCAAGACTTCAGAATAACGCAGGATGTTTCCATATGAACGTTGCTATACTTGAGTGAGAACGGACACCATTGTTGTGGTGTCGCTAAGCCTCCTCCTGTCATATATTCAGGCAGCTCACACTGTGCAGCCGCAGCGTTCCCAGGCTAAGGTGTGGCATTAAAACTGTAGAGGACCCCAATGATCATTTAATCCAACTCTCTACCAAGTACTCGGAATTCTGTCAGTAATGTATTGTTGTTTATGATACATTTTAATAGGCAGGGTGAGTACCCTTTCAGGACCTAGTTTTTTCAAAAATTTTCTTAGCTATTATTATCTGAATGCTTTATATACATTATTTCATTTAATTCTCAAACTGAGCCTATGAGGTAAGGTTTTTTTTTATTTTAAATTTTATTTATTTTTGGCTGTGTTGGTCTTTGTTGGTGCACATGGGCTTTCTCTAGTTGTGGCGAGCGGGGGTACTCATCTTTGTGGTGTGAGGGCTTCTCATTCCGGTAGCTTCTCTTGTCGTGGAGCATGGGCTCTAGGTGCGTGGGCTGAGTAGTTGTGGCTCACAGGCTCTAGAGCGCAGGCGCAGTAGTTGTGGCGCACGGGCTTACTTGCTCCGTGGCATGTGGGATCTTCCCAGACCAGGGCTTGAACCCATGTCCCCTGCATTGGCAGGCGGATTCTTAACCACTACGCCACTAGGGAAGTCCAAGGTAAGGTTTTTAAAATCTCCATTTTACAGATGTGGAAACTGAGGCTTAGAGAAGTTTGCCATGGTTGCACCAGAGCTGAAATTTGAATCTAAGTCTTTTTGATTCCAAAGCTACTGTCTTTAGAAAGCATATAATGAGGTTTCCATCTTCACATAAAATTGAGTTCTAATAGGAATAATAACTATAAAAATGTATTCAAACAGAAAAATGGTACATGAGACTTAAGTTTAAGCCAATATATACTTAGGGGGAAATCTAAACTATATTTAAGATTCATTGACCTTTTGTAGTCTGTATTCTGACCCAGAAAGGGAATGTAGACTGCTTTCTGAATACATTGGCTTCTTATTTGCTCCATAGCCAAAGTGGTCCTTACAATGGTGGGCCTCATCCTGCAGGATTTTAAAAACAAAATTTTAGCATGCCAACACCTTGAATATCATTTGTGGTTCTAGTTGCAGCATCTAAGAAATATATATATATATATATATGAAAAAATATTCAGAGAAGGGTAAAATATAATGAAGAAAGGACTTCCAGATCTTGGAATATTAGAATTCAGGAACATAATCTTCAACTTAGAATTAGGTGTAAGAGAAAGTTCTACCTTATGTGGTTGTTAGTAAATTTATAAAGTTTTATACAAGAAGTTGATTCAAGAAGGATTGAGATCAGACATTCTGATCTGGGGTCTAGGAATGGGATTCAGGAGATTAATAGAACTCCTGAAATTATATGCAGACTTGTGTGTGTGTGCACGCACACACACACACACTTTTCTGGGGAGAAGATTGATATCTCATCAGAATCTCAAAGTGAGCTATTACATTCTAAATCTCCATGAACTTGGGCAAGTAACTTTAACTTTCTGTGCTTCATTTTCTTTCACGTGTAAGATGATGGAACTGTCCTGTGATCACTAGTTTCCTTCCAACTCTGGTGTTAAGACTTCCTTTTCTCTATGAGTTTGCATTCTTGGTTCCACATGCCTAAGGAAGTGTTAGCTTTTAAACTTGGTCACCTTGGTGAAATAATATTAAGAGGTACCACTGTACTTCTAATTCTAGCCAATATTTGTCTCCTAGCTGTAGAAGTCGAAGTCCTTTCAACTGTTTCTCTCCTAAAGAGTCATTTTGCTATATATATATATTTTTGCGTTACGCGGGCTTCTCACTGCTGTGGCCTCTCCCGTTGCGGAGCACAGGCTCTGGACGCGCAGGCTCGGCGGCCATAGCTCACGGGCCCAGCAGCTCCGCGGCATGTGGGATCTTCCCGGACCGTGGCACGAACCCGTGTCCCCTGCATCGGCAGGTGGACTCTCAACCACTGCGCCACCAGGGAGGCCCTCACTATATTTTTATTGAATGTCTTCTGTATGCCAGACACTTTTGGGTACTTTGTGGAATACAAAAATAACCACATTTTATGAGTTTCACATACTGTTCTGGACAGGTTAAGAGCATTCCTGCCAGAAGGATGGAGGTAGGACAATCCAGGGTTTGGGGAAGAGCAAGGAATCCAGTGGGAGAGAAGGATGATAGGTAGGTAGGATTCATGTTATGGAGGGCCTTAACTGCCAACTGAGGAAAGCCACTAGGTATAGTGAAAAGAGACCTAACTGGAAATCTGAATACTTGAGATATAGACTGGGCTTTGTCATAATTGTGTGTGATCTTGGGTAAGTGACTTAATCTCTCTTGACTTCACTTTCTTTACACATACACACACACAATGCGATAGGAAATGGGCTGGATGAGTGCTTGTTTCCTTATAGTTCTAAAATTCTGTGATTCTCCTTAATTCAGTTAGAAGTGGGAAATCGCTGAAGGTTTCTGAGCACAGTTCTTTCGTCAGCAGAATTACTGCTGTTTTGTGGCTTGGATACTCCTATTTATTAATGCTGCTTCTTCACCCTTATGTGATTGCTCTAGAGGGACTGTCACTTTAGATAATTCTTCATGTAATCAAGTTGACCATCATTATCATTATTAGGTTATATTATCAAGAACATGGGAACTGGGGCTTCCTGGTGGTGCAGTGGTTAAGAATCTGCCTGCCAATGCAAGGGACACGAGTTCGAGCCCTGCCCCGGGAAGATCCCACATGCCGCGGAGCAGCTAAGCCCGTGTGCCACACACAACTACTGAGCCTGCGTTCAAGAGCCCGCAAGCCACAACTACTGAGCCCACGTGCCACAACTACTGAAGCCCGCGCGCCTAGAGCCTGTGTTCCGCGACAAGAGAAGCCACCTCAATGAGAAGCCCACACACCGCAACTAGAGAAAGCTGGTGCACAGCAATGACAACCCAACACAGCCAAAAATAAAAAAAATAAAAAAAGAACATGGGAACTACTAGGTGTCTGTTCGTGAATCAGATCTGAAGCTAGTCTTGTTTCCTCATGTTGTCAGTTACTGACCTGAGAGTTGGATCATGTGTCCAGAGTGTGGGCAACAGGTAAGTGCTGACATTTTGATGGCCACATCATATGTCAGGGATCTGTGAGAGGGCCTGTAATGACCATGGCAAGCCAGCCAACAATCTCCTTGCCATGGACAAATGGGAGAAGTTACTAAGTTTAGCTGACATTAAGCTGTAAATTATTTGAAAGGTAGAAAAGGATTCTATTCAGAGGCTATCTAGAATTTCCATTTACTAATCAGGTCTGTGTCTGTAGGGGCTTCCATCCCAGGAAAAGTATTGCTTTCTTGTTCCTCTTTCCCCACACTTTGTCCCTTTTATATTGGGAAGATAATTTGCAGCTCTTATTGGGACCTGACACTTCAGTGCTTCCTGCTATTCTTAGATTCCAAGGGCCTCAGGATGATAAAATCAGAGGTTGGAACTGCTGGTTAAAAATCGGAATATGAGCTTAGTTGGAGTTGAGTTTTATCCAGAGAATAATAGAGACATGCATGAAATAACAGTAAACTGATTTTTGAGAGGAATATTTCTAGCGATATTTACAAATCACCAAACCTGGCAAATAAAAAAGTCTCTATAAAAACTTGTATAAATCAATAAGAAAAAGGCAGATTTTGCAACAGAAAAATGGGCTAAAGACTTGAACAGACACCTCACAAAAGAGGATATCTCAGTAATCAGTAAACAAAAATAGGTGTTCATTAGTCATTAGAGGAATTCAAAGGCACTATGGAATACTACTACACATAGAGCAGAACGACTAAAATGAATTGGTATGGCAATACTCTGTGAGCCAGCAATTTCTTATCTAGAGATATACCCAGTAGAAATTCATACATATGTTCACCAAAAGATGTATACAGGAATGTTTATAGCAGCACTGTTCATAGAAGGCAAAAAAAGGGGGAGGGCCTCCCTGGTGGCGCAGTGGTTGAGAGTCCGCCTGCCAATGCAGGGGACACGGGTTTGTGCCCCGGTCCGGGAAGAGCCCACATGCCGCGGAGCGGCTGGGCCCGTGAGCCATGGCCGCTGAGCCTGCGCGTCCGGAGCCTGTGCTCCACAACGGGAGAGGCCACAGCAGTGAGAGGCGCACGTACCACCAAAAAAATAAGGGGGGGGGGGAACTACCCAAATGTCTGTAATAAATAAAATGGATAAGTAAAATGTGGTATAGTCTCACAATGAAATATTATACGACAAGGAGAATTAGTGAAGTACAGCATATGGCAACATAGATTAATTTTTCCTTGAGCAAAAGAAGCCAAACACAAAGGAGTTCATACTACATGTTACCACAAGCTTTGCATTGATTGTGCAGAGCAAATCAGTGGTATTAGACTTCAAGATAATGGTTACCTTTGGAGTCGTAACTGGAAGAAGTCATGATAGTGACTTCTGCATCCTGGTAATGTTCATGTCTTGATCTGGGTGCTGGTTATTTGGGTGATTAAGTTTGTGAAAATTCATTGAGCTTAATGATGTTATGTGCTTTAATTTAAAAGTTTCCTAAAAGGGGAGGGAGAGCTTAAGTTTGTAGATGTTGAGCAGTCAGCCAGGCTCACTCACTACCTAAATAACTTGCTGTTACAAATTACTTAGAGCAGGATTCAAACTTTTGTCTCAGAAAAGTTATTAATTATGGTTTGTCTTGGATCTTTAGAGTCATTTTAAAATAGTTGAGATAGTAAATGTTAAATTTATGGATGCAAGGGTATATTCTCTTTTGGTCGTCAATATTAATAAGATGGCCTTTGGGGAAATGAGTGTAATATAACTAAAATGAAATGGCAAGAAGAGGTCTACTCTTTCCCCTTATAATACTGAATTTTCCCCTTGTCAGAGTTAGTCTCCAGAAGTTGTAAGTGTGAAGCTTACTCTTTCTCTCTGGTTGCTCAGTTTGTGAAATTTCTTACTTTTGCCTCAGTATCTTCATTTGTAAGTAAGATATTGCTTATCTACCTTCCATGGCTGATAAGCATATCTTGTCTACTATATCTGTTCAGATTAGGCTCCTTTTTTGTTTTTTCTTTTTTTGAGAATTTTTGGTCTTTCTAGTTATGATTTTTGTGTGTTCTTGTTTGTGGATCTGGAACTTGATTCATTATTAGTTGTGGAATGAAAGGCAAGACATATTTTGTTCTCCTGAATTTTCTCCCTATTCTAGATCTGCTGTCATCAGGCTTTAATCAGAAGCTAATTTAGTGATGCTGAGTTAGTCCTAGAAATTGTCTTCAATTCTGGTTTCAATTTATTCTGAGTTTCTGGGTTATCAAAAAAATCTCATTTTATGATTCTTGGTTTACATATGTATAACTTAAGAAAATATGACCACCTGTATTTTAAATATATATAGGCTTCATGTCTTCTGTTGGGCTTAAAGAGCTGTGTTGGATACTGTGGAATTGGAAATAGGCCATATGGATAGTTGTGGGATTTAGGTGGATTTATAGTTGGTAGAAGTGGTGAATTGGAAAAGTGGTAAGGTGCACTTGTTTCTCATTCAGGAGTAGTCTTCTGATTGTTTGATGTCAGTAGGTCAAAAACGCAGAAGCATCTTGACAGTTGAAAAAGTTGTGCTTTGTGTTCTGTTGACCAAGAGGAGGTTATATTTTCAAACTAGCTTCCTGAGATGAAATTGAACTTGTATATCTGCCCTGCTTATTCTTCTTAGCCCTGATTTTAGCTTTTCAAATCTTTCCTATTAAATAAGATATGTTATATTAGCATTAAATATTTCAGAGTTTGCTATGCCTATATTGGTTGAGATTCTATTAATCTGTGTTAGATTTCTGGTTTCTGTTAGGTACCTCATTTCTATTACTGGCATCCCCTAGAATAGAGGCATGTGTACATGCTTGTATTCTGATGATTATAAACACTAAGGTTTTTTTTCTGGGCCTGTTAGAAAATTTTGCAGCAGCATTAACCTAGGAGAGATTTTGGGATTTGCAGGTAACTATGAGGGGTTGGTCAGTTTGTGGCTTCTACACCAAGACTGGTCTTTATCAGCCCTAAGCCACAGGGGTTTGAGCGGGGTTGAGGAAGGGGTTGATTTTCTATTTATTAGAGGTGACATGAGCAGTGGGGCAGCGGCAAAGAGGCCATGTTGCTCTTGCTAAATATACATCCCTGACAGTTGGATAATAGGTTCCAGGAAGTTCACTGGAAAATTAAAACAAAGCAACATTTATAGCTGATTGAACTTGAAAAGCCATTTTGGTGTTGAATGGCAAATATGTAGACTTCAGCATTCCTGGAGCCTGATGCATCCCACTGGATGGCCCTGTTCCTGTGTACATGATGGCCTGGGGATTCAGCATTGTGCAGGGTGCTCTCCTTTAGAGAGTGCTTTGAGGAAAGAAAGTTTCCTGGTGCTTATAGAAGTCTCCTTCCCACAGACTTATGTAACATAGGTTCCTTATGTCTGGGGAGCATCTTTCCTCTGATGATTTGAGGACTTATTTGTTAGAAGGACAGGAATGTCTGGCAAGAGACAGAGGAGCTCTTAAGTGCTATAAATACTCCTGGTCACTCTGTATTGGGGCTGAAGCTCTAAGCAGATTGGTGTGGTGTATACACGTGATCTTAGCATGGTACCACTTCTGATTAATGTCCTTAGTTGTCTTAAGGCCACTTACTTGAGCCTTAATTTGGGCTGACTTAGCTATGAAGAAAGGGTTTTGTACTCCATGTGTGGGGTGGTTAATTTTTTTAGAACCAGGAGAGGGGCTGTAAGGGATAGGAAGATGAAGAAATGGTACAGGGAATATAGGTGGAGAGAGAGAATTGAGCCTTTTGCAACTATCAAGAAAAGTTGCTGCACATACCCATCTTTTTCTCCAGGATGATCTCATGCTGATCTTCCTTTGTGTCTATCTTGTGGAGAACAAAACTTGGATGTCTGATGAAAGCTTATAAACTTTGGTTTGGTAAGAGTGATGAGAAAGTCCCTGTCACTTTACTCCATCAGTCCATTGGGAACTTTATGCTAACCAGCCTGGCTGTCAGGAAAACATGAATTGTGGATATGGGCATAATTTTCTCTTGTTCTCACTCAAGTGAACTAGTTGCCTTTGCTGGCTGTAGAATCAGCCATTCCTGTGCCTTGTGCATTTCCCCAAAGTTGAACTACTCTGGTAGAACTGAGAATTTATAGGTTCCCTAGCTTATCAGGGCATTTTCCCAACAAATGAGAGTTCTCTTCCCTTCCATCTTAACTGGAAAACAGAGACCTAGCCTTAACAATTCCCTCAGGTCCTCCTTTACTGAATGAAGAGCTTGAGTGGGCCCCGTTTTAGACATATCTCCTATAAGAATGGTGGAATGTTTACAAACTTAGAAAATGCTAAATCTCTCACTGCCCCCACACTGCTGTGGGGTTGAGGCATAATGCACTTAATGGATCTTTTCCCTTCCCAACTGCAACCATGTCAGCTCTATGCTTATGTTGCTTAGCAAAACATTTATAAACTTTGGATAACCTGGCACCAGGCCCTCGGTTCACTTTTATTTTAATGCTTTTGAAGTTTAGCTTTTAGTTCAGTAACCTTTGTTGGTGCCTAACTATTCTAGTTAGCAGTCTCATCCATTACAGGGGAATCTTGGCAGCTGATCCATTGTTGTCTATGCAGTTTAAAGGGTCTTTAGTTGGAGTAAACCCATGCTTTTGGTGTTCCCAAACTGTGAAACTGTGATGCTGCAAGGTAGAAACAGCTGTTTCAGTTTGTCTTCTTCAGCAGAAACAACTCTGCTCATGAAATTTGCCTCCAGGTGTTTTCCTCAAGTGCCTGTAGAATCACTGAGGAAGAAACAGGTTTCCAGTGAATTGGATTTAATTGTGGCCTGTTGCTTTCTCTGTCTGCATCTCACATTGGCACCATTAGTTTGCTTTCTAAGCTACTTAAAGCAAAGATGTGCCTTGTCTTGTAGAGATCTGAGGTTTGCCTAGGCTCATCTTCGTGGTCTCCTAGTGGTGAAATTAGGATCAAGGCACAAGAAAATGCTGGTTCCTATGGTGTTTTGTGGATATAGTTCCTCCTAGTGAGTGCTTACTTTGGCAGGACCAAGAAAGTAGTTCTGAATGTGCACTCCAGAGTCCCATGCAAGGGTAGCAATACTGTGGGGGCTAATGAAGAGGAATTGTGCTGCTGGGCAAAGAAAAAATTTCATGACTTGAAAGCAGGCTCTTTGTATTGTGGAGGCCAGGTTATGTTCCCAACTTCAGGGAAGTGACACTACAACAAGAAGCTTCATGTTCTTCTGAGTACAGACAAGTCCAAACTGCAGTTAGTACTTTTCTTTTCCTGAAATAAGGAAGTGATTTACGAGGTGTGGGCCCTTATGTGAAAGAAAACAAAACCGGCTGCTGTGTGGGCCTGTAAAATTCTTGTGCCATCTCGGTGGTGTAGGTTACAGGAGGAGAAGATGGAGTGGGCTGGCTGGCCCTCCCTTGCTGGGGCTCAGCTGCCCCAAATACTTGTGATATTGTGGGTTATTTATGAGCTCTTCTGGGCTGGGATTCACTACCCCACACCCTGGTAGGTGAAGATTTGCAGGCAGAATGTAGAAGCCCTCATTAATCTTCCTGGTCTTGCTGAGGATTTCTTGCCGGCCGGAGCTCCTGTTGGTCAACGGACTGGCCTTCCCACTGAACTGCAGTGGCTCAGATTAATATTAATCCCTTTAATGCTGCAGTTCATGATATAGTCATTAGGTGACTTGGAACTAATCCTGTCCACCTAACTACTGTGATTTATTAAATACACATGGAGATCGAGTCTGAATACAGCCAGGCAGAATCAGCAGCGAATAAATACCTCTGTGTATCTGTATTAATGCTGGTTGATTGGGACACAATTGCAGGCTGGGCTGGGGAGAAACAGAAGCAAAAGGAGGCTGAGCTCTCTAATCAACAGCACTTGCCCACCCCTAACCTTCAATTTAAGTGACAGAAACTCTAAAGATATAGGCCCAAACTAAGGAGGAAGAAGTCCCTTAAACATGTCAGTTATTTTATTGACTTTCCTCCTATACTTTTTCTTCCTTTAAGTTTTTTTTTTTTTTTTTTTTTGCGGTACGCGGGCCTCTCACTGCTGCGGCCTCCCCCGACGCGGAGCACAGGCTCCGGACGCTCAGGCCCAGCGGCCATGGCCCACGGGCCCAGCCGCTCTGCGGCACGTGGGATCCTCCCGGACCAGGGCATGAACCCGCGGACCCTCAACCACTGTGCCACCAGGGAAGCCCTTCCTTTAAGTTTTAAGAGTAATTATTCAGATAAAACTTTCTCTATGACTTAACTTGCTTAGATTCTTTGAGTTCTTAATTATTAGACACCCTAGGCAGGGCACTGGGTGCACTGACGCATCTTTCTCTCCTGGCTTCAGGGCTTACATTTTTCTTTTTGAAAGGGGCAAGGAGGTGGAGCAGCCACACCTGCCAGATAACAGTTCTCTTCTTTTATATCCTAGCCCAAGTTAGCAGAAGCATAATTTCTTCTGTACATAATTGAAGTTTATCATTTTCCTTTCTCAAACCTCCTTTTCTTCCCCCCTTTGCTCTTTTAGCAGAGATGGCATTAATATGAAAAACATCTACCTAGCTGGCTTCGTTTAATCAGGCAAGTCTGACATTTGTGAAACCTCTCATTAACATTTTCCCCAAAGAGCACAAAATGGCTTCTCTCCCATCTCCCCTCCCAGTACAGCCACCTCAAAGTTTAAGCTGCTTTCCACCTCCATTGGCAGGCTGTTCTCAGAGATGTTACTTCTCTAAACTCTCACTTTTGGCCATCAGCCACTGGTCACATACGGGGGGACCTTCTGTTCCAGGTGCTGCCCTAGTCCTTGTAAACATTACTTTTCACCAGTTTTTCCTGGAAATGACAAGAAATCTTTGATAGGAAAATTGGGATATGGAGTTCATTAGTACTTCCCCATGACCTTTTTCAACTAAATCAAAAACATTGGTTGAGCACTACGTTCATGAACCCTTTCTGCCTTCCAGGAGCTTACAGACTACCATTAGCTATTCCATAAGCTGGAATATGGTATACTAAAGCAACAGCACTCTAGAAGTACCAAGAAGGAAGAGATTAAATTCTGATAGCAAGAAATTAAGGATAGTTATTTTTGCTGAAATCAAGAAAGTACTGAGAGAGCCAGGCCTAAACTCTTGGGAAGATCTTGGTTTTGTTACTGCCATCAAAGTGGAGACCTGTATACCCTGAGTCAATGGATAAGAACTAACCCAGAATATGAATCTTGACACATCATGGTGGCAGTAATGCTTCCTACTTTTATTGCAAGTTGGGCAGTGGTAATCCTCTTTATTGTTTGTACTCAGTTTTCTTTGCCATTCCCTTTATCTACTTTATTTCAAAGTGACATACCAATTCATATCCAAATGAGGACAATAGTCTCTTGTCAGTTAGCTCTATGTTTAGATCACACTCATTTTTTAAAAAAAATAAATTTATTTATTTATTTTGGCTGCGTTGGGTTTTCATTGCTGGGCATGGGCTTTTTCTTGTTGTGGCGAGCAGGGGCCACTTTTCGTTGCAGTGTGCAGGCTTCTCATTGCGGTGGCTTCTCTTGTTGTGGAGCATGGGCCCTAGGCACGCAGGCTTCAGTAGTTGTGGCACGGAGGCTCAGTAGTTGTAGCTTGCGGGCTCTAGAGCGCAGGGTCAGTAGTTTTGACACATGGGCTTAGTTGCTCCACAGCATGTGGGATCTTCCCAGACCAGGGCTCAAACCCATGTCCCCTGCATTGGCAGGCGGCTTCTTAACCACTGTGCCACCAGGGAAGTCCCTAGGTCATACTCTTGAGAGGCTCTACCTCTTTGTTTTTCGACTGAGTATAGTTTAGGTGAGGACACAGACTGCTTATATTTCTGGTAATTTCAGTTGTCCTCTTCCCCTTCCCCTTTCTTCATACTCTGTCTCATCCAGTATTAGTGACTATTCAACAAGCATTAGGAACAGAACCACCATTTAGGTCCTATGTGAGCTACAGATTTAAAACTGTACCTCAGTTAACAAGTAGGAACACTTGCCATGCCTGATAATTAGAAGTCATAGTCATTAAATTCAGAGCTGTATGGTCATTTTCATTTAGATAGATAGATAGACAGAAAAGCTAATAAGTTAAGACCTAGAAAATTTGAAGTTTGGCTATGATCATACAGCTAGTGTAGTCTATAGTCTGTAGTCTATAGTCTATAAGTCTATAGGTTATTAGTCTTTGTATCTCCAAAGTCTAACATAGGGCCAGGCCTGTGGGAGATGCAAACTAGTATTTATTGAAGGAGAGGGTGAGGGACTTGGGTCCAGAAAGACTAGTATTATTTCAGTGATCTTATAAGTGCCAAGTTTTTATGATTATTTTTAATTTTCTAAAAACAGAATATTATAGTAAAAAATAATTCTTAGGATACATGAACAACAAAATATTCATATTAAGTTTTGGGTAAGTGTCAGTTTCACTAAAACTTAGTGATAGTATTTCATTAGACTCCTGTGATTTAGGCTGCCTAGTTCTCCCTTTTTTTGAGCTAGCTTTAAAATTTTTTAAAAATAATATTCAATAATTATGTAATAATATACTATTCCATGTAGAAAACATTGGAAAATACAGGGGAATATGAGATGGAAATAAAAACCACCCATAGCCCAAAACCACCCATAGCCCAATCACCTAGAAATAACTTTTTTTTTTTTATGCACACACACATGCAGTAACACCCTTTAGCAAAATTCGAATCATATTCTATATATTTCTGCCTTTTCCTTTTTTCTGTTATCCTATATTATGGGCATTTTCCCACATTATTACACATTCTTCAAAAATAAGATCTAATGATATTCACTGTATGAATGTTTCAGAATTTTTATTTAAAGTTCACTGTCATTGGGAGACTTCCCTGGTAGCGCAGTGGTTAAGAATCCGCCTGCCAATGCAGGGGACACGGGTTCGAGCCCTGGTCCAGGAAGATCCCACATGCTGTGGAGCAACTAAGCCTGTGGGCCACAACTACTGAAGCCTGTGCTCCTAGAGCCCATGCTCCGTGATTAGAGAAGCCACCACAATGAGAAGCCTGTGCACCACAATGAAGAGGAGCACCCGCTCGCCACAACTAGAGAAGGCCTGCACGCAGCAGTGAGACCCAACGCAGCCAAAAATAAATAAATTTATTTAAAAAAAAAATGAAGTTCCCTGTCATTGGTTATTTAGACTATTTTCAGTTTTCAGTATTATAAGCAGTGTAGTATAAATTTCTTTGTGCAAAATTCTTGGCCTATCACTCTTATTTCCTTATAATAGATTTCCTTTATTATTTTTATTTCTATTTAGGTAACACATAGTTTTAGAAAGTCAAATAGTGGGAGTTCCCAGGTGGCATAGTGGTTAGGATTCCAGGCTTTCACTGCCGTGGCCTAGGTTCAGTTCCTGGTCGGGGAACTGAGATCCCACAAGCCGCCTGGCACAGCCAAAAAAGAAAAAAAAAAAAGTCAGTGCTGCAAGGCATATAACTCCCCCACACCAACAACTTTTAAGGTCCCCTCCCTAAATTATTTTAGCTGTTTGTTCAGGTATCTACTTTTATATTCCTAAGTAATATGCTGATACTATCTTTTTTAAAAAAATAGATTTTTAACATTTGAACCAATATCTGTTGACTTCCTACTCCTAGATGTAGAGATAACACTTTTGCAGTACTACTTGATACTCAATTTCCTTTCCTCCATCCTCCCAATATAGTTCTGTCTCCAATTGGTTAAATCAATATTCAGTCTTTACCTTATTAAGATATTAAGTATTATTCACTACCAAGTCAAGTATTACTCCCTTTTTGAAAAATATGCTCAGTTTTCTATGTTAGTATTACTATTTCTTCTCAAGCTCTACAGTACAGTTTTTAAAACTCTTTGAATACTATTTTCCCACATGATCAAACACACAGCTCTTCTACTCCATTTTTATCTCTTCCTAGAGAATCTTTCTCAGTGCCTGCTAGCCTCTTCTTCCGTTCTGCATTGGTTGCTCTCTAGGCATTAGGCACAACTGTCATCCTGGAACTTCTCTTCACTTTTCTCTGGACTCCTTTTTCCTGGATCTCATGTCCATTTCTTTTTTGGTTTACTTTCTCGTTTTGGTTTAAAAATTCTCCAAAGTCTCCTAGAAAAAGATAACTGGGATATAAACTTTTTTTAGACTGTATATCTGAAACTATTTATATTCTGTACTGACACTTGAGTGAAGGTCTGACAGGATATAGAATTCTAGTTTGGAAATTATTTTCTTTCAGAATATGGTGGCTTTGCTCCTTTTTTTCTATTTTTGGTTTTGTTTTTTTTTTTAATTGAAGTGTAGTTGCTTTACAGTGTTGTGTTAGTTTCTGCTGTACAACAAAGTGAGTCAGCTATATGTATACATATATCCCCTCCCTCTTGAACTTCCCTCCCACCGTACCCCCCCATCCCACCCATCCAGGTCATCACAGAGCACCAAGCTAAGCTGCCGGTGCTATACAGCAGGTTCCAACTAGGTATCAGTTTTACACACAGTAGTGTGTATATGAAATCCTAATCTCCCAATTCGTCCCACCCCCGCTTTCCCCCACCCCATGTCCACACGTCTCTTCTCTATGTCTGTGTCTCTATTCCTGCCCTGCAAATAGGTTCATCTGTAGCATTTTTCTAGATTCCACATATATGTGTTAATATACGATATTTTTTTCTTTCTGACTTACTTCACTCTGTATGACAGACTCTAGGTCCATCCACATCTCTACAAATGACCCAATTTCGTTCTTTTTTATGGCTGAGTAATATTCCATTGTATATATGTACCACATCTTTATCCGTTCATCTGTCAATGGACATTTAGGTTGCTTCCATGTCCTGGCTATTATAAATAGTGCTGCAGTGAACATTGGGGTACATGTAACTTTTTGAATTATGGTTTTCTCAGGGTATATGCCCAGTAGTGGGAGTGCTGGGTCATATGGTAGTTCTCTTTTTAGTTTTTTAAGGAACCTCCATACTGTTCTCTATAGTGGCTGTACCAATTTACATTCCCACCAACAGTGCAAGAGGGTTCCCTTTTCTCCACACTCTCTCCAGCATTTATTGTTAGCTTTTTTGATGATGGCCATTCTGACTGGTGTGAGGTGATACCTCATTTTGGTTTTGATTTGCATTTCTCTAATGATAGTGGTGTTGAGCATCTTTTCATGTGTTTGTTGGCCACCTGTATGTCTTCTTTGGAGAAATGTGTATTTAGATCTTCCACCCGTTTTTGATTGCGTTGTTTTTTTTTGATATTGAGGTGCCAGAGCTGTTTGTATATTTTGGAGGTTAATTCTTTGTCAGTTGCTTCGTTTGCAAATATTTTCTCCCATTCTGAGGGTTGTCTTTTCATCTTGTTCATGGTTTCCTTTGCTGTGCAAAAGCTTTTAAGTTTAATTAGGTCCATTTGTTTTTTTTTGTTTTTATTTTCATTACTTTAGGGGGTGAGTCAAAAAAGATCTTGCTGTGATTGATGTCAGAGTGTTCTTCCTTTGTTTTCCTCTAAGGGTTTTGTAGTGTTCAGTCTTACATTTAGGTCTTTAATCCATCTTGAGTTTATTTTTGTGTATGGTGTTAGGGAGTGTTCTAATTTCATTCTTTTACATGTAGCTGTCCAGTTTTCCCAGCACCACTTATTGAAGAGACTGTCTTTTCTCCATTGTGTATTCTTGCCTACTTTGTCACAGATTAGGTGACCATAGGTGCGTGGGTTTATCTCTGGGCTTTCTATCCTGTACCATTGATCTATATTTCTGTTTTTGTGCCAGTACCATACTGTCTTGATTACTGTAGCTTTGTAGTATAGCCTGAAGTCAGGGAGCCTGATTCCTCCATCTCCGTTTTTCTTTCTCAAGATTGATTGCCTATTAATGGTCTTTTGTGCTTCCAAGCAAATTGTAAATTTTTTTGTTCTAATTCTGTGAAAAATGTTATTGGTAATTTGATAGGGATTACATTGATAGGGATTACATTGCTTTGGGTAGTACAGTCATTTTCACAATATAGATTCTTCCAATCCAAGAACATGGTATATCTCTCCATCTGTTTGTGTCATCTTTGATTTCTTTCATCAGTGTCTTGTAGTTTTTGGAGTACAGGTCTTTTACCTCCTTAGGCAGGTTTATTCCTAGGTATTTTATTCTTTTTGTTGCAGTGGTGAATGGGATTGTTTCCTTAATTTCTTTCTGATCTTTCATTTTTAGAATATAGGGATGCAAGAGATTTCTGTGCATTAATTTTGTATACTGCAACTTTACCAAATTCATTGATTAGCTCTAGTAGTTTTCTGGTGGAATCTTTAGGATTTTCTATGTATAGTATCATGTCGTCTGCAGACAGTGACAGTTTTACTTCTTTTCCAGTTTGTATTCCTTTTATTTCTTTTTCTTCTCTGATTGCTGTGGCTAGGACTTCCAAAACTATGTTGAATAATAGTTCAACATAGAGAGAGAGACATCCTTGTCTTATTCCTGATCTTAGAGGAAATGCTTTCAGTTTTTCACCGTTGAGAATGATGTTTGCTGTGGTTTGTCATATATGGCCTTTATTATGTTGAGGTAGGTTCCCTCTATGCCCATATTCTGGAGAGTTTTTATCATAAATGGGTGTTCAATTTTGTCAAAAGCTTTTTCTGCATCTATTGAGGTGATCATATGTTTTTTATTCTTTAATTTGTTAATATGGTGTATCACATTGATATGCATATATTGAAGAATCCTTGCATCCCTGGGATAAATCCCACTTGATCGTGGTCTTTGATCCTTTTAATGTGTTCTTGGATTTGGTTTGCTAGCATTTTGTTGAGGATTTTTGCATCTACGTTCATCAGTGATATTGGCCTGTAATTTTCTTTTTTCTCTTTTTTTTTTTTTTTTTTTGTGACATCTTTGACTGCTTTTGGTATCAGGGTGATGGTGGCCTCATAGAATGTGTTTGGGAGTGTTGCTCCCTCTGCAGTTTTTTGGAAGAGTTTGACAAGGATAGGTGTTAGCTCTTCTCTAAATGTTTAATGGAATTTGCCTGTGAAGCCTTCTGGTCCTGGACTTTTGTTTGTTGGAAGATTTTTAATTACAATTTCATTACTTGTAATTGGTCTGTTTATATCTTCTATTTCTTCCTGGTTCAGTTTTGGAAGGTTGTACCTTTCTAAGAATTTGTCCATTTCTTCCAGGTTGTCCATTTTATTGGCATATAGTTGTTGTAGTAGTGTCTTATGGTCCTTCGTATTTCTGCAGTGTCAGTTGTAATTTCTTCTTTTTTCATTTCTAATTTTATTGATTTGAATCCTCCCTTTTTTTCTTTATGAGTCTGGCTAAAGTTTTATCAATTTTGTTTATCTTCTCAAAGAACCAACTTTTAGTTTATTGATCTTTGCTATTATTTTCTTTGTTTCTGTTTCATTTATTTCTGCTCTGATCTTTATGATTTCTTTCCTTCTTCTCATTTTGGGTTTGGCTTGTTCTTTTTTCTCTGGTTCCTTGAGGTATAAGGTTAGATTGTTTACTTGAGATTTTTCTTATTTCTTGAGGGGAGATTGAATTGCTTTAAACTTCCCTCTTAGAACTGCTTTTGCTGCATCTCATAGGTTTGCAGCAAAACCACCATAGGGTGGTGTGTTTTCATTGTCATTTGTTTCTATGTATTTTTTGATTTCCTCTTTGATTTCTTCAATGATCTCTTGGTTATTTAGTAACTTATTGTTTAGCCTCCATGTCTTTGTGTTTTTTACATTTTTTTTCCTGTATTGGTTTCTAATCTCATAGCATTGTGGTCAGAAAAGATGCTTGACATGATTTCAATTTTCTTTTATTTACTGAGGCTTGATTTGTGAACCAAGATGTGATCTGTCCTGGAGAATGTTCCGTGTGCACTTGAGAAGAAAGTGTGCTCTGCCACTTTCAGGTGGAATGTCCTATAAATATCAGTTAACTCTATCTGCTCTACTGTGTCATTTAAAGCTTGTGTTTCCTTGTTTATTTTCTGGCTGGATGATCTGTCCATTGGTGTAAGTGGGGTGTTAAAGTCCCCCACTATTATTATGTTACTGTTGGTTTCCCCTTTTATGGCTGTTAGCATTTGGTTTATGTATTGAGGTGCTCCTATGTTGGGTACATAAATATTTACAATTGTTATAGTTTCTTCTTGGATTGGTCCCTTGATCATGATGTAGTGTCTTTCCTTGTCTCTTGTAACATTCTTTATTTTAAAGTCTGTTTTATCTGATATGAGTATTGCTGCTCCAGCTTTCTTTTGATTTTCATTTGCATGGAATATCTTTTTCTATCCCCTTACTTTCAGTTTGTATGTGTCCCTAAGTCTGAAGTGGGTCTCTTTTTTTTTTTTTTTAATTTATTTATTTTTGGCTGTGTTGGGTCTTTGTTGCTGTGTGTGGGCTTTCTCTTGTTGCACTGAGTGGGGGCTACTCTTCATTGCGGTGCATGGGCTTCTCATTGCGGTGGCTTCTCTTGTCGCCTAGCACGGGCTCTAGGTGCACGGGCTTCAGTAGTTGCAGCATGTGGGCTCAGTAGTTGTGGCTCGTGGGCTCTAGAGCACAGGCCCTGCAGTTGCGGCACAAGGGCTTAGTTGCTCTGCGGCATGTGGGATCTTCCCGGACCAGGGCTCGAACCGGTGTCCCCTGCACTGGCAGGCGGATTCTCAACCCACTGCGCCAAGGGAAGCTGAAGTGGGTCTCTTGTAGACAGCATATATACTGGTCTTGTTTTCATATCCATTCAGCCAGTATATGTCTTTGGTTGGAGCATTTAATCCATTTACATTCAAGGTAATTATCAATATGTATGTTCCTATAACCACTCTCTTAATTGTTTTGGGTTTGTTTTTGTGGTTTTTTCTTCTCTTGTGTTTCCCACCTAGATAAGTTCCTTTAGCATTTGTTGTAAAGGTGGTTTGGTGGTGCTGAATTCTCTTCACTTTTGCTTGTCTGTAAAGCTTTTTATTTCTCCATTGAATCTGAATGAGATCCTTGCTGAGTAGAGTAATCTTTGTTGTAGGTTTTTCCCTTTCATCGCTTTAAATATATCCTGCCACTCCCTTCTGGCCTGCAGAGTTTCTGCTGAAAAATCAGCTGATAACCTTATGGGGATCCTCTTGTATGTTATTTGTTGCTTTTCCCTTGCTGCTTTTAATATTTTTTCTTTGAATTTAATTTTTGTTTGATTAATATGTGTCTCTGTGTGTTTCTCCTTGGTTTTATTCTATATGGGAGACTCTGTGCTTCCTGGACCTGGGTGGCTATTTCCTTTCCCATGTCAGGGAAGTTTTTGACCACGATCTCTTCAAATACTTTCTCAGGCCCTTTCTCTTTCTCTTCTTCTTCTGGGACTCCTATAATTCGAATGTTGGTGCGTTTAATGTTGTTCCAGAGGTCTCTGAGACTGTTGTCATTTCTTTTCATTCTTTTTTCTTTATTCTGCTCCTCAGCAGTTATTTCCACCATTGTATCTGCCAGCTCACTTATTCGTTCTTCTGCCTCATTTATTCTGCTTTTGATTTCTTCTAGTGTATTTTTCATTTCAGTTATTGCGTTGTTCATCACTGTTTGTTCTTTGGTTCTTCTAGGTCCTTGTTAAACATTTCTTGTATTTTCTTGCTCCATGCCTCCATTCTGTTTCCAAGGTTTTGGATCATCTTTACTATCATTACTCTGAATTCTTTTTCAGGTAGGTTGCCTATTTCCTCTTCATTTATTTGTAGGTTTTTACCTTGTGTCTGTAAGGTATTTTTTTTGTCATCTCATTGTTTTTGATGGGTGGGGCTGTGTTCCTATCTTGCTGGTTGTTTGGCCTGAGGCATCCAGCACTAGAGTTTGCAGGCATGAGGGGCTTCCCTGGTGGCACAGTGGTTGAGAGTCTGCCTGCCGATGCAGGGGACACGGGTTCGTGCCCCGGTCCAGGAAGATCCCACATGCTGTGGAGTGGCTAGGCCCGTGAGCCATGGCCGCTGAGCCTGCGCGTCCGGAGCCTGCGCGTCCGGAGCCTGTGCTCCGCAACGGGAGAGGCCACAACAGTGAGAGGCCCAGGTACCGCAAAAAAAAAAAAAAAAAAAAAAAAAAAAAATTCCCTGGGGCCTTAGGTTCTCTGTTAGTCCAGCAGTTTGGACTCAACACTCCCACCGCAGGAGCTCAGGCCTGATCCCTCGCCTGGGAACCAAGACCCCACAAGCCACACAGTATGGCAAAAAAAAAAAAAAAAAAAAAAAAGGCAACAAACAAAAAGGAGCAGAACAATAACAAAGAATAAAAAATAAAATAAGATTAGAAAAATAAAAAATATGTTAGAAAAAATAAAAATGAAATAACAACAAAGCAAAACAGAGCCACAACAGCAAAAAAAAAAAAAAAAAAGGCTGGAAAAGGCCCTGGCCTGGGGTTTTGTGGGGAGCTTAGACTTACGGCCCAGAGGGGGCCCCAGAAGGCAGAGTTCCAGGCCTGGGGTCCGAGCAGGATAGGAGGGATGCTGGTCTCATTCCCCTCTGATTCCCCGATCCCCTGAAGGTCTCTCCCTATCCCTGCTGATTCCCTCGCCATGAGTGGGCCCCTCTGAGCATGGGAGCTCCTCCTCTCCCCCGTTTGCCCCTCAGGGGCACCAGTCCCATCCTGCCTCCATGTTTCCTCCCCCCCTTCCCCCACAGCGTCCTACCCAGGCGTGTGGGGAATCCTCCCGTCCTCTTAGGTGTCCGAGGTCCCACTCCAGCACCTAGTAGGTGCCCTGGTTGCAAGGAGACACGAACTCCGTGTCCTTCTACTCCGCCATTTTGACTCCATCCCCGCTTTGCTTGTTTGTCTCCTCATTTCCAGTGTTGCTCTTGAGTAGTCTGATGCCATATTGATTCTCAGTCCTTTGTGTTTGAACTGGAACTTTTTTGCAATCTCTTTGTTCTAGTGTTCTAAAACACTTGATGTGGATGTCTTTCTATTCATTGTGCTAAGTTCTTA
Source organism: Monodon monoceros (assembly GCF_005190385.1). Classification (NCBI taxonomy): domain Eukaryota; kingdom Metazoa; phylum Chordata; class Mammalia; order Artiodactyla; family Monodontidae; genus Monodon; species Monodon monoceros. The sequence goes on from NW_021703781.1 coordinate 56,276,476, forward strand.
GTGAGGGTCCTTTTGATCTAGGAAAATCATATCATTTGGGAGATGATCTTATATTAGTTCTTCAGTGATTTCCTCTTCTTCCATTTTTTTCTGTTCTTCCCTCCTTTTTTCTCACCCTCCACCTGGTGCTTCCATTTCAGAGCTTGTTTCTCATTGGTGCTTCCCTCTAAAGGCACTTGGTATTCAGCCTTTTCAGCTCTACTTCCATTTCCTTTTCTTCTGCTAAGAATATGTTGATGAATCTTATAACTACTTACCTTTCCCTTCATATAAGGTCACTTTATTCTACCTATTACATGTTTCAGTTTTTATATTTAACTCTTGAACAGTCTTTAGCACCTGGCTTCATAATACTTATGCGAACCCTAATGTCTTTCTGTTCCGCTACACAGGAAACCCCATGAAGGTGTTTCTGTTATTTAGCCCAGTGACTGCCACACAGTTGGTGCTCATAAATATTTGTTCAGTGAATTAATTATTGTCTTCCTTTAATCAGATAGAATTTATTTTGTCAAGCGTCAGTACTCTCTGATAATTAACCATGTGTTACAGGACCATTTATTGAATATTCTTTTATCATATATCATGTACTACATATTGTCCTACCTATTCTTTTGCTAGTATTATATTTGCTTATATGTTATAGCTTTATAATTCACTTAAAAATGATACTGCATGTTTTCTGTCATTAGTTGTTTTAAAAAATATTCTGGCTATCCTTATCTGGTTATTCTTTCACGTGAAGTGCAGGGTCACTTAAGTTCTTTAAAAAATTCCCATTGGGATTTTGATTTAAAACTGTAAATTAATATGGGGAGGGACTTCCCTGGTGGCACAGTGGTTAAGAATCCACCTGCCAATGTAGGAGACACGGGTTCGAGCCCTGGTCCGGCAAGATCCCACATGCCACAGAACAACTAAGCCCGTGCACCATAACTACTGAGCCTGCGCTGTAGAGCTCGCGAGCCACAACTACTGAAGCCCACGCACCTAGAGCCCAAGCTCTACAACAAGAGAAGCCACTGCAATGCGAAGCCCGCCCACCACAACGAAGAGTAGCCTCCACTCGCTGCAACTAGAGAAAGCCCACACAGCAATGAAGACCCAATGCAGCCCAAAATAAATAAATAAATAAAATTTAAAAATAATAATAATAATATGGAGAGACTTGACATTTTTATAGTATATTTGGCCTCCCTATCCAGGAACATGTTTTGTCTTCCACATTTATTCAAGACTTCTTTTGTGACTCTAGTAAAATTTGTAGGTTCTTCTTTCCCCCATTTATGTAAATTTCTTAAGTTTATTCTTAGGTATTTTTTATTTTCAATTGCTAGTGGAATGAGATTTCCCCCCAGTATAAATTCCTTTTAGCTAAAACTGGATAGATTTTCCTTATTTCTGCAATACAGTTTATGTTATATACCCAGGACAAAAGAACTACTAGCTTCATTTTTAACAAAAGCCAGCTGTTTCAGTTATCTGTTGCTATATTACAGACCACTCCAAAACTTCATGGCTTAAAGCAACAACCATTTTATTATATCTCATAATTCCATGGGTTGACTAGGGCTCAGTTGGGCAGTTCTTCTAATGGTCTCACTTGGGGTCTCTCCTGAGGTTGCATCAGCTATGACTGTAGCTTGGATGTTTGGTGCCACGTGGCTTCTTTTGACATGATGCCTCAGTCTCCAGGGCTTTCCCTCATGACTTCTCTCTCTTTCAGAGTAGCTTAGACTTTGTACAATACATGGCAGTTCAGATCACCAAAATGGAAGAAATAGAAACTTCAAAGCCTTTTTAGTGCCTGGGCACAGAAGTCCCAGATTGTCACTTCCCCTGCATTGATTGAAGGGTAACAGACATAAGCTCTACCTCTTGATTGGAGGAAGGGCATGTGAGGGGTGGCATTGTATGGGACTATCTTTGGAGATTATCATAATGACATTTGTTCACTTGTCCTTACCTTTCTTTTCTTCCTTCTTTTATACCAAGTAGCTACCCTAGGCTCTTAACTTTCCCACAAGTATCTTATATCCAGTCAACTTCCAGTACCAAATAACTATACCCATTGTGATTTGGTACTGGAAGTAGGAATCTGGTTGAAGGGGGTAGCAGAGGGAAAAAAATTGTTTCCACCTTCCCATTTGCTCTCCTGGGTGAGGCATAACTCTCATGGACAGAAATTCAGTGTTCACTTGAGCATGAAATACCAGATAAGGGGACAGGTGTAAATTGGCCTTGTTCTCCTGAATTCTGCCTGCTCTTCAGGAAGAACAGCCTCCCCAGCAGAAGTCCAACCCCTTTCTTCATTATGGCCTATCATAAGAGCTCCCTCCTGTGCTAGTCCAAGTAGAAGTGAGAAAGTATTTTTCCTTTTCTTTTTTCACACAGTACTTCTTCCTACCCTGGGTTTACTAACCTCTGGCTTAAATATGCACCAAGCAAAGATGTATAGTCTTCCTCCCTTCCTCCCCCTCAGCTTAGTCTGAAGGAAGGCAGCAGGTGACAGAATGAATAAAGAATGGGGTCGGGGTGAGGAGGAAGGAATCTTTTCTCACACAGTATGGATGTTGCTCAACAGAACGGGTGTGAAATTTAGTCAGAGCCACAGCATGTGTTTCAATTTTCCAGGGTATTTCCTCTTCCTAACTGTAGGTTTAACCCTTTCTTCTGTATAGTGCCAAGGGCTATGTGAGATGTGTGAAATGTGTTACAAGAAGGAGAAAGTGATAGGGCCCCTTGGAGATGCAGGATCTCCAACTTATTTCCTGCCAAATGGTTGTGGAAAAAAGCATAACTTTTGGAGCTGAATAGACCTGGGTTCAAATCCCATCTCTACCATTGGGTTGTCTTGGCAGTTACTTGACCTGTTTGAACCTCCATTTCTCATCTGTAAAATGGAGATTAAAAACTTGTCTTACAGGGTTCTTGTGAGGATTAAACAAGATGATGTATGCAAGGAGTCTAGTACAATGCATACCTTGCATATAAGAGGCACTTGATATATGTTTGTTTTCTTCTTCAATCTTCCCACTGGATTTTGAGGATACCTACTCTTCTTTTATCCTGTGCCACCTTGGGTTTGCCGTGTAAGCATCACCTCACATCCTAACCTGTAAACTGTTCTCTTTGAGTCTAACTGTGTGTTAGAGGGGAGAAATCATTTCACATGAAATGCAGAATCCCTCTGGGGGCGTCCTCATTAAAATAAAGGATGAGTCTCTATAACAATGCTGAGAAGGATTACAAGGCTTGCCTTCCCCATCTGATCCTGGAGGTCATATGAACTTATAAGAGTATTAAAATCATACAGTGGCAGAGCTAAAGTGAAACATAGAGGTCATCCAGGCCCATTTTATTGAGAAGGATCTGTGGCTTAGAGGTCATGTCTTGTGTAAGGCGTCATGACAGAGTGGTGACATTTCTGGAACTAGAGCTCTGACTTGTCTATTACTATGGTTATAATGTAATGTTTTTTTAAGACTGTCTGAATGTTTTTTTTGTTTGTTTTTGGGGTTTTTTTGGCTGCACCCTTGCAGCCTGCGGGATCTTAGTTCCCCAACCAGGGATTGAACCCGTGTCCCCTGCAGTGGAAGCACGGAGTCTTAACCACTGGACCACCAAGGAAGTCCCTGAATTTTAAGTACTGAGGGCCTAACTTTGGTTACATGTGAACTTTCTTCTAAGTTGAACCCTGATTATACTTTTAGCAATGGGGAAGTAAACACTATTGAAGACATTTCAGTGACACCCCTTTGGGGAACAACAGGGCCCCATTAAGGGTATATCAGTTACCACCTGAAAATCTCTTCTTTCCCAAAAGGTTGCCCAAGGGTTACTGAGGTGGCAGCTCAGCTGGCTGTTGAGCCTCTGCTCCCAGAATGGTGAGTTGGGAAGCAAATTTGTTTCTTCTCTTCTATATCTTCATTCTCCTAAATAATGCCAAGTAGGAGAGGCTGACCCCAGACCCCCTCAGTTCTCTTTTTTTTTTTTTAATTGAGGTATAATTAACATACAGTGAAATACACAGACCTTAGGTGTTCAGTTGATAAATTTTGATGATTGTGTAAATTCAGTAACCACCTTAAAAAAAAAAGATACAGAACATTTTCATCACCCCAGAAAGTTTCCTCATGCCCCATTTAAGTTAACCCACACACACATACACAAAACCACTTTCTGTGTTCTATTACCATGCATTAGTTTTGGTTTTGGATTTCCTATAAATGGAATCATATAGGATATTCTCTTTTTTTTCCTAGCTTCTTTTCACTTAGCATGTTTTTGGAATTCATCCATGTTGTTGCATGTATCACTGGTTTTTTTGGTTTTGATTCATTCTGTTTTACTGAGTAATATTGAATTGTATGGCAAACCATAAGAGAATTTACTCATTTTCTTATTGAAGAACATTTGGAGTGTTTCCAGTTTTTGTCTGTTATGAATAGGCTGCTATGAACATAATACACGTCTATTTGTGAACGTATATTTTAGTTTCTCTTGGATAAATACTTGAGTGAAATTGCTGGATCATAGCATAGATGTGTGTTTAACTTTAAAAGAAACATTTCTTCAAAGTGGCTATAACCCCCCCACCAGTCTATCTTTTCCTCCTCTTCTGGGGGCTAGGCTCTTTAAATTGACGATTTGGCAGGAGAAGAGAACCCACATCATCAGGGTCCCTGCTGCCAGAGCACAGTGGCCTGAATCGGACACTTAAAAGGCTGAAACAGGTGTTTGAAACCCTACTCCAGCCTCCCTATTTGATGCCAGCCCCCTGAGAGGCTGGGGCTTGGCCAGCAGAATTCAGACCTAATTTAATGGATGCTGGATTAGCGGTTTTTCAGGACATGGCTATGTAATAATGTATGTACTGTGACTTGATACATTTTGATACATTTGAAGCAGGTAAATGAACATCGTCATGTAGGAGAGGGGCCTTTGGTGGCCCAAATGCTTCTTGAGCATGGAGTGGTTAGTCTTTGTGGCAGATGAAAGTCCCTTCCCATCCTTGCTTTTTATCCCCATCTCTTCTCAAAGCTGAATGCAGTAGAAATCAGCACTTCCCTTAGTAACATTAATATTGCCAAGGAACTTTAGCCAGGTAGGGTTTGGTATCCTGTGTGTCAAATATTATGGGAAATAAAGTATGCCCTGGTAAAATTCTTTCTCTATATTTTTAATGCCTCTATCTTACCTAGGTCTTAGGGAACTAATTCTCATGGGCCAAGGGTTAAAGCAAGGAACGGAAGGTTAGGGTGTGGGTTCCCAAAGCCAAATGACTTAATGTACCAAAGCAGTAGTTTCTCTACTGTGTTCAGTGGGCTTGAAATTGATGGAAGTGTGATCTGTCTCTGCACGCCTGCTTCAACTGAAGATTTCTTTCTTTCTTTTTAAATAAATCTATTTATTTATTTATGGCTGCGTTGGGTCTTCGTTGCTGTGTGCGGGCTTTCTCTAGTTGTGGCAAGCTGGGGCTACTCTTCGTTGCAGTGCGCGGGCTTCTCATTGCGGTGGCTTCTCTTGTTGCAGAGCACGGGCTCTAGGCGTGCGGGCTTCAGTAGTTGTGGCATGTGGGCTCAGTAGTTGTGGCTTGTGTGATCTGGAGTGCAGGCTCAGTAGTTGTGGCACACGGGCTTAGTTGATCCACAGCATGTGGCATCTCCCTGGACCAGGGGTCAAACCTGTGTCCCCTGCATTGGCAGGTGGATTCTTTTTTTTTTTTAACTACTTTATTTTTTTAATTTATTTATTTATTTTTGGCTGTGTTGGGTCTTCGTTGCTGCGCACGGGCTTTCTCAAGTTGAGGCGAGTGGGGTACTCTTCATTGTGGTGCGCAGGCTTCTCACTGCGGTGGCTTCTCTTGTTGCAGAGCACAGGCTCTAGGCGCATGGGCTTCAGTAGTTGTGGCACACGGGCTCAGTAGTTGTGGCTCGCGGGCTCTAGAGCTCAGGCTCAGTAGTTGTGGCGCACGGGCTTAGCTGCTCCGCAGCATGTGGGATCTTCCCGGACCAGGGCTCGAACCCGTGTCCCCTGCATTGGCAGGTGGATTCTTAACCACTGCGCCACCAGGGAAGCCCCTGGTAGGTGGATTCTTAACCATTGCGCCACCAGGGAAGTCCTGAACTGAAGATTTCAAAGGAACAAGTTCCAGTAACAAATTCTTTCTACTATTGGTTAGAAGGGCCCAGGGAGAGAAGAAATGGACTCCCCATGCCAGTCTAGCCCTTCCACAACTCTTGAGGGGAAAGGGCGTTTCTGAATTCAGGTCCACATTCATAGGTGGACATTCCCTTAAACATAATCTCAGTATCTTCAGACCTCAGTCTTAGAAGGCAGGGCCTGCTATTGGGCTGCATCTTGTGAATGCCATTCTTGGTGTGAACTAGGCTGAGATTTGTATATTAAGATTCAATACTTAAATTTTTTCATTATCATATAGTAAAATTGACTTTTTTTTAGTATACAGTTCTGTGAATTTTAACACACACATAGCTCCATGTAACCACCGTGGCAATTGGAATACAGAACAGTCTCACCTCCCCAGGAAACTCCCTCTATTATCCCTTTGTGGTCACACCATCCCCCTACCCCTAACTCCTGTCAACCACTGATCTATTCTCTCACCATAGTTTTATCAAGAAGGTCATATAAATGGAATCATACAGTACGTAACCTTCTGAGACTGATTTGTTTCACTCAGCATGATGCCTTTGAGATTCATCTAAACTGCTGCCTAGATCAATAGTTTGTTCCCTTTTTATTGCCAAGTAGTATTCCATTGCATGTCTGTACCACAGTTTGCTTATCCATCCACTAGCTGAAGGACGTTTGGCTTCTCCATTTTGGGGCCATTATGAATAGAGCTGCTACAGACATTTGTGTACAGGTTTTTGTGTGAAGAACATTGGTTTTCATCTTTCTGGGATAAACACCCAGGAGTGGGATTTCTGGGTCAAAGAGTAAATGTATGTTTAGCTTTTTAAGAAACTGCCAAACTGTTTTCCAGAGTCCTGTACCACATTACATTCCCACCAGAACTGAGAATTCTAGTTTCTCCACATCCTCTCCAGTGCTTGGTATTTTCAGTACTTTTATTTAAGCCATCCTAGTAGGTAGGTAGTGGTACCTCAAGGTGTGGGTTTTTTTTTTTTTTTTTTTGCGATACGCAGGCCTCTCACTGCTGTGGCCTCTCCCGTTGCGGAGCACAGTCTCCGGACGCGCAGGCTCAGCGGCCATGGCTCACGGGCTCAGCCGCTCCGCGGCATGTGGGATCCTCCCGGACCGGGGCACGAACCCGTGTCCCCTGCATCGGCAGGCGGACTCTCAACCACTGCGCCACCAGGGAAGCCCTCAAGGTGGTTTAAATTTGCATTTCCCTAATGGCCAGTGACATCGAACACCATTTGGTGATGCATCTGTTCAAGTCTTTTGCCCATTTTTTTAATGGAGTTGTTTGTTTTCCTACTGTTGAGTTTAGAAACTTAAAGAAGTGTATTCTGGATTCAAGTCCTTTCTTAACAATCACAATTATAATTATACAATTATTTATGGCTTGTTTTTTCAGTAGCTTGTTTTTTCAGTCTCTTAACATTATCTCTCTAGAGATAGACATCTCTCTAGTATGTCTCTAGAGCAGACATTTTTATTTTTGATGAGGTCCAGTGTACCAGTTTTTTTCTTTTGTGCACTGTGCTTTTGGTGTCATATCTAAGTACTCTTTGCCTAATCGCAGGTCACAAAGATTTATCCTATATTTTCTTCTAAAAGGTATGCAGATTTATGCTTTTCATTTACATCTATGATCTATTTTTAGTTAATTTTTATGTAATATGTGAGGTTTAGATGAAAGTAGGGGGGTTTTTTTGGCATATGGATGTTCAGTTGTCCCAACAGCATTTGTTGAAATTAATGCCTTTTTCGATACCAAATTCTCCTTAGGACTGTATCTTCTTTAGGATTGAAGGAGTTACAGAGAATTCTCTTGAGTTCCTCCTTGCTTTCCAGCAATCACCTTCGTTCCTATTCCTTGTTTCTTTCTGGGTCTTTCTGATTTGGGTGTTTTTTTTTTTTTTTTTGCGGTACGCGGGCCTCTCACTGTTGTGGCCTCTCCCGTTGCGGGGCACAAGCTCAGGACGTGCAGGCTCAGCGGCCATGGCTCACGGGCCCAGCCGCACTGCGGCATGTGGGATCTTCCCAGACCGGGGCACGAACCCGTGTCGCCTGCATCGGCAGGCGGACTCTCAACCACTGTGCCACCAGGGAAGCCCTGGGGTTTGTTTTTAATGCATTGTAATGGAACACTCATTATTTGTAAGTTGATTGAGCATAAAGTTTTTCATTATAAAGTGGCCATCCATCACAAGGAGGCATGTGGGCTGTAAAAAACATTAACTGTGCATTCTGGGCTGGAATTCAACTTTACCAGAATAATACAGCTTTTGTATTGTGTGCGGTTGGGATAAAATGAGAGACAGAGAGAGACAGATATTGTTTGGGAAACAGGTGTTGGCTGAACCCGGGTTCTGTCCCATGTTTTCTAAAGTTGTTTCCCAACCCTTTCAGGATTGCTCCTCTAGATTCAGCTGTTTTGAAGGTTCTCTGGGCACCTTTCAGAGCAAATAACATATGACTTCTCAGAGTACTGCTGCTCCTATAAACTTTATTTGTTCATTCTCCAGCTTACAGTCATGTGTTTACAGGCAGCAGTGGCAAGTGGTTAGAGTACTTGTCCTGGCCCTTACTGGTTATATTTTCGATGCCTTTGTTTCCCCATCAGTAAGATGGGAAATGTCTCTTATCATAAAGTTCTTGAGCTTGTTAACACAAAGGGTGTCTGAGGCTGAATAAGATTCTTCAGACTTAATTGTCACTAAGAATTTGTGATATGCTGCTGTAAAAAAGCATTTCCAGCTTCTGGATAAATGTAAATAAATAGGATTCTGTGCACTTAAGGAACAGGGAGAGTTGCTTACTAGTCCCGTAATTGATATTCTTTAGGGATTCTCTTACTCTTCTCCAAAAGCTTTGGCTATTAACCCTTCAGTCTTTTCCATCATCTGTAGACTTTGTTAATGTCAATTCAGAATTTAGTTCTTTTTTATTTCCTTTTACTTCCTTTGAGGGCCCCTAGAGGAGACCTGACAGGGTGGTAATTGGTGATAAACCTATAATTGTCTTCTTGCTGCCATGGAACAGTGAAATATTTTACTAGACTATGAGGGGAATTTGGATTGAAAAAGTTGCTCCAAGTGTAATGACTGCATAAAGCTGGGGTGAATGTCCTGTTTTAAAGTATAGCAACAGAAGTTTTTAATTTCTCCTTGGCTTTCAAATTGCCTGCTTAAGTTTGGTCTTGGTCTTTTTTTTAATTTATTTATTATTTATTTTTGGCTGCATTGGACCTTTGTTGCTGCGCGGCTTTCTCTAGTTGCATCAAGCGGGGGCTACTCTTCATTGTGCAGCTCGGGCTCCAGGTGCACGGGCTTCAGTACTTGTGGCTCGTGGGCTCCAGAGCGCAGGCTCAGTAATTGTGGCACATGGGCCCAGTTGCTTCGTGGCATGTGGGACCCTCCCAGACCAGGGCTCGAACCCGTGTCCCCTGCATTGGCAGGCTGACTCCTAACCACTGCACCACCAGGGAAGCCCCCTGGTCTTGGTCTTATACAATGAATGCAGAAAACGGCAAGGTAGAATAAAGGACCACAGCAGCTCTGGTTTGCCTGTATGTTACAGCCTAATTGCTTTCCTTTCAATATGTGCCAGTTTTCCCTAGGAGGAAGAGAACTGGTGTTTAGAGTTGATACGCATCAAACTTGTGCTCTCAGTAAGACAGATGGATCAGTCTATCCTCGGGCCTCTGCGATATGTTTCAGGTCCCTATGGGCCTCATTTAGCCCTGCCAGCCTTGTTAAAGGGGCCTCATTCTTCCCTCTTGGATTAGGAAGGAATGTGGGCAAACCTGAAGATTAATTTGTATGGCAGTACTAAAATCAGGAACTAACAGTGTTTAGTCATTGGCTAGGAGGAGGATGGGTGCAGAAGAAACTTTAATTCTAGGATAGTTAAGTCTTAAATTTTTATTTGCCATCCATGTCATGCAGTTAATATATCTAATAGTAAACCCATAGCAATAGCATAGTATAATATTTAAGAACATAATCCAGAACAGACCCAGATTTAAATTCTACCTCTTCCACTTACTGCATGACCTTGGGCAAGTCACTTAACCTCATAGAGCCTTGGTGTTCTTATCTATAAAATGGGAACAGTAATACTATTTCTCAGGGTTACTGGGAAGATAAAGTAAATAACCTACATATGATAATTAGTTTAGTATGTAGCTGTTGCTGAAGTCAGAGGCCAATTAAGGTTGTTGTCCTGAGCAATGGAATGGGATTCTTCTTGTAGGGTGGTAGATAGCAGCTCCTAGCAGCAAGCTAAACTGGCTGTTTAGCAGAAATGCCCAAGGTGGGAAGCTCATTTCTCTTCCAATCAGGATTATGTATCATATTGGAGAAAGTCATGCAGTAAACAAACTATTTTCCCACGTGTATGCTGCCTTTAAGTCCCTGTCTTATCTTCTGAAAGTGTAGGCTAAATCTGATACCAGGCAGACTAGGGTGGTCCTACTCAACAAGGAGGAGATTATAAAAGTGAGGATTTCAGGGCTTCCCTGGTGGCGCAGTGGTTGAGTCCGCCTGCCAATGCAGGGGACACAGGTTCGTGCCCTGGTCCAGGAAGATCCCACATGCCGCGGAGCGGCTGGGCCCGTGAGCCATGGCTGCTGAGCCTGCGCATCCGGAGCCTGTGCTCCGCAACGGGGGAGGCCACAACAGTGAGAGGCCCGCGTACCACACACACACAAAAAAGTGAGGATTTCAGGAGCAGCCTGAAAGCAGCCTGCTATGGGCTCTATATGATATCAGAGATTTCAGTCTGAAAAAAATACATCTTCTTTCTATCATCTCTCTTAGGAGAGACAGACCTGCTATAGGGACAGAGGTAGCCCAGGTCCTGAAAAGGTGTTTGAGCCAGAGAACATATGTAAATGCCAAAAACCCTTTTCTTTCTGGTCATCTTGAACATTTGGGGGCCAGATGTCTACGGAGGAGGAGAGGAGTTTTTATGTCATCTCTGGCTTAGGTTGGGACCTCATGAACATGACCTTCTACAAATTACTTATCTAAGACAGCTCGGGGAAGATATAAAATTATGATTTCTAATCCTTGGGATTTTCAGACTTTCAGTAAAACCCCAAGATGTGTAAGTTCAGGATTTGCTTATGTTTAATTAGAGTAAGAGTTAAGGTTTGGTTTTTTGATTCATAAAAACAGGTTGGGTTGGCCTTTGAAGGAGAAATGAGCCTGAAAAATGAATACTTCTCAAAGGGTATTTAAAGGACCAAGTGTTAGAAAATAATTTGCCTTTCTTGGTGTAAGGTCGTTTGTATCATTATCTTCTACTGCAGGCCCTAGGTGGACCCATGAACTCACCTTGTACCTGGATGTGGTAGTGATTAAGTTATCACCATACTTTGTTTCTTAAAGGGTCATAATATCAAAGATAATCCCCCTCCTCATCCCCACTGCAGTCTAAAGGCACTTTGAGAAACTAAGGATTTGTTTGAGAATAGGAAACAGATCTGGGAAACTATTGGGTGATAGCTGAAAAAAGAGGATACACTGTCAGGAGCTTAGACAAACAAACTGGGCTTGCTTTTTCCCCAGGCTACCTTTGTAACAGACTGTCTGCATTCATGCTTATTTACTCCCAAACTGTACTTTGCGTTTAAAATAAATTTTGGAGATCTAAAGGGAGCCTTAAAGAATTTCATTAAACTGTGTACTACCACCACCATCTTCTTCCCCAGGAAAACCCTGTGGATGAGGAAACTATGGCCCAAAGAAGGGAAGTGTTTGCCCAAGGTCACATAATTAGTGACAGACCAAGACTGGGCATAGTGCATTTCTTTTTTTCATTTCTCCTGTTGTATAGGGCAGGGTTGCAAAGGCTTGTCTGGGTTTAACCCTTAAGCCTGGACTAGATAATTTTCTGAGAGCTGCCCTTTGGCAGCCATCTCTCAAGCCAGTTCATGAAATCAAGCCTAAATCCCCACCTGACCATTCAGGACTGGAAATAAAGGTGTGGCAGATATTCCAGAGGCTTCTGGCTACACCAAAGTTTCGTTTGTCTCATCCTTTGGACCACTACTCCTGATGTCCTGTAGTGACCAAGAAGAGCACAGCTCTTTCCTATGGAACAGTATTTCAAAAATTCCATTTGCAGCTCATTCTCAATCTTACTTTGACTTTTACAAGAAGTATTCCTAGGTATAGCATAGTCAGAGAAGTAGGATATGAGGACCTGGACTTCCCTGGCGGTCCAGTGAGAGTTAAGGCTCTGAGCTTCCACTGCAGGGGATGCCGGTTCAATCCATGGTTGGGGAACTAAGATCCTGCATGCCCCATGGCTCGGCCAAAAAGAAAAAGGGGGGAATATGAGGACCTAACACTTTCTCCTAAAATGGAATGTGGAGGCATAGACATAAAAGCCCCAAACCAAAGAGCTTTTTATGCTCAAATAATTCTGTACTGTGTCTCTGGATACAGAAATGTCAAGTGAGGTAAATGAACTAGACTTATATTTTTATCATGCTCTGATTTATTAGTCTGTTATACATGATTTACCTTGTGAATGATGATATTCTATCTCCAGGAACATGAGCCAATATTTGCAGGATGAAGAGCTAGGATGGGAGCAGGCTGGTGACCCTCTAGAAAGCAAGAAGGGAGAAGTAGCCTCTGAGGGCAAAAGGGTCGAGACAAGCATTTCTGAAGCCAAATGGTGTTGAAATAATATACCACAGGACTTTTTCCTTGTCAGCGTAATCCAATTGAGAATGCCCAACCGCCCCTGATAAGAGTCACTCAGGAGTAAAGAGCTTGCTACCAGGGAAAGCAGCTTATGTGTGCATTTTGGCTCAGGAATGTGCCAGCCCAATGTTGGCCAAATGAGAAAAGGCTGCTGCAGGCTGGAGAACACAAGCCTCCTGGGAGGATGGTGACTGCTCCCCTGTATGCTGAGAAGAGATTGTTCCCTTTTGTCTAAGGGCAGTGCATGATGCCACAAGTTGAGGCCTTTGACATAGATTGTCAGAGAAGGTGGCAGCTCTGATGTGAAAAAAGAAAACAGTGTCAGTATTCATCTCCTTTTGGACAGGTCACCTCATCATCTGAGAAGATAGGAGACTTGGGGGACATCTGCAGATTCTCAACCTGACTTTACGCCAAAAGTCACTTGGAGACTTACCTGTCTTAATGTCACAATATAGGGAGTTGAGAGCCCTGTTCACTGATGTTGAGCAGAGTATGAGCAGAACAACACCAAGAAACCTCTGAAGAGCTTCACTTTGCTTTGTGTTGAAGTGACCTACAGCTTCTCCAGAAATAGTTTAATAAGTCTTGTTGTGATTATTCTTATTGGGCACTGACTAGCCAGAAGTTGGACCTGGACTTGATTTTAGCAGCAGGTGGCCTAGTCCTAGAAGGATCCCAAGTGTTCTTTCTCCGGTGGGAGTTGAATTTCCCCTCCTTCTTGTACCCATTCCTTTTTTTCACTTCCCATCTTAGAACATGAATCAGTCACCTTCAGAGCACCCCTCTACCTGATCTGCACTCTCTGTTTACTGAACTGTTTGTGCCTTGAGGTTGACAGCCTTCCAGGGCGGGAATTTTGGCTGCTTGGCAGGGGTGTCAGATGTCTCCTTGGTTGTGAAATTACTCAGCCTGCTCACTATGAGCAGCATCATGGCATCTTTTCCCTGAAGGACTCGGGCAGCTCTTCTTACTCTTCCAAAGAAGATCTAGACAGTTGAATCTCTGTCCCCAGGCAGGCGAAGCCAGGAGGTAGAACACCAGAAATTTTTCTTTTCTGGATTCATAGGAAGCAGTAGAGTTGAATCTGCAGTTGAACCTAGAGGGCAAAACTCCAGTTCTGCCTAGACCAAATTCTCTTGGGAAAGTTAATTTTATATACCATCATCCTCTTTTTTTAGAGGGGTAGGGGAGTGAGGGTGAAAGTGAAGGTTCCTGGTGGGCTCATTAAAAAGTCCAGCCCTTGGGCTTCCCTGGTTGCGCAGCAGTTAAGAATCTGCCTGCCAATGCAGGGGACACAGGTTCAAGCCCTGGTCCGGGAAGATCCCACATGCCACGGAACAGCTAAGCCCGTGCGCCACAACTACTTAGCCTGTGCTCTAGAGCCCGCGAGCTACAACTACTGAGCCCATGTGCCACAACTACTGAAGCCTGCGTGCCTAGAGCCCATGCTCCACAACAAGAGAAGCCACCGCAACGAGAAGCCCGTGCACCGCAACAAAGAGTAGCCCCCGCACACTGCAACGAAGAGTAGCTCCTGCTTGCTGCAACTAGAGAAAAGCCCACCTGCAGCAACGAAGACCAAACGCAGCCAAAAATAAATAAATAAAATAAATGAATTAAAAAAAAAAAAGTCCAGCCCTTCTAGTTTTCCATCACTAAGTTTCCATAAAGCATTGACTCACAGAATGGAAGTGCTGGAATGAATGTATTTTAACAGTCAGATTCCAACTATCTAATTTGACAGGTGAGCTTGGGTATCATATGCCTGGTTATTAGTAGGAGTGAGACTAATGATTCCTTGTCCATTGACTGGATTGTATATTACGTGAGGGTCACATCCAGAGCATCCAGAGAGTTTTCTGTGGGACTTTGTCCAAGCCTCTGTATAGTATCACTCCTGCCCCCTCCAAGTCTCTCAATGCCATGTTGAACTCTTTCCTCTTAAGCAGAAGGTTAGGGGCTTCCCTGGTGGCAGAGTGGTTAAGAATCCGCCTGCCAATGCAGGGGACACGGGTTCGAGCCCTGGTCCGGGGAGATGCCACATGCTGTGGAGTAACTAAGCCCGTGTGCCACAACTACTGAGCCTGCGCTCCAGTGCCACAACTACTGAACCCTGCGCACCCAGAGCCAGTGCTCCGCAACAAGAGAAGCCACTGCAATAAGCCCACGCACCACAACAAAGAGTATCCCCGGCTCACTGCAACTAGAGAAAACCCACGTGCAACAACGAAGACCCCACGCAGCCAAAAATAAATAAATAAATAATTTTTTTTAAAAAAAAAAAAAGAAAAATCTTCAGTTGAAGCAGCCCTGCAGAGACAGATCAAACTTCCATCAATTTCAAGCCCACTGAACACAGCAGAGAAACTACTGCTTTGGTACATTAAATCATTTGGCTTTGAGAGCCCACACCCTGTGTGTGTGTTAAAATTTATAGGACTCAAAAAGAATCAGTTTTACCAAATTAAAAAATTAAAAAAACAAACAAAAAGAGGCAGAATGCACTTGGCCCTGGAAGTGTCAAATGGTGGGTGTAAAATTGACCTAGTCTTTGACTATGAAACAAGTATAGGTA
Source organism: Monodon monoceros (assembly GCF_005190385.1). NCBI lineage: Eukaryota > Metazoa > Chordata > Mammalia > Artiodactyla > Monodontidae > Monodon > Monodon monoceros. The sequence goes on from NW_021703781.1 coordinate 56,291,932, forward strand.
AAGCGACTGGGTGAATGCTCAGAAAATCTGTTCCCTATCCCACCTTGCAAAGATTTGTCTTCCATCTAACACTTTCATATCTCAAATATACCAAACATGACTGTTTTTTAAATGACAGACCAAATCGTATGTAATACAGTTGTGTTCCTAAAGCAGCAAGACTAGATGACTTTAGTTTTTTCAGTGTGCTTTTTAAAGGTATTTTATTTCAGCTTTCCCAAATATATCTATTCCTTACATATCAACCCTTTACCATCTTGAATACACACAAAGATTTTTCTCTAGGTTTTTTCTGCAGATTGTACATCTCTAGGTGGGGGTAGTGGGGGATGAGAAGCAGGTTTTATACAGCTGATGTGACCACTGTACAGACAAGCTTGGAAAATGCTACTCAATCTGCCAATTAATTAAAGCATTAATCTGAGGAACAGCGGGGCCAGGGAATGTTTACCCAAAGAGGAGGGTGGTAAGAATTGAGTGGGAAGCTCCCTACATTTGCATGAAAATGAAGGTGCTTAGGAAACCCAGCTTCCTTTTGTCTCTAAAGGTGGGGCAGCCCTTATCCAGTCCCTGAGTCTTTCTGGCCTATTTAGGAAGCCTTTTAGGGAGCTAGTGTCTGAGATATGAAAGCACAGCAGAAAAACAAAACTTAAACCCTGGGCATAGTAGGGTACAGAGCAAGTCCAGTATAAAGTAGCTTCTTAGACCTGGAATGAAACCTTCTAAATTTAGGAGTATGTGCTGATAATTAAGTAGAATAGATATAATGGTTTTACAAGTTTTAGAACCATATGTATAGACTGGGTTCAAATCCCAGCTCTGCTTCTTATTAGCTGTGTGATTTGGGGCCAATCATGTGTCTTATCTGAGCCTTATTTTTCTCATCTGTAAAATAAAGATTATGAATTGCCTCTTCATCTCAAGGCAGTTAGCCCTCTGCTTACTGTAGACAGAAAGGAGGCTAGAGAGTGATTAGGAGCTTTGCAAGATTATAAACTGCCTCCAACACAGCCTTTTGTTCTTTTTGAGCTTATTTTTCAGCAAGGGACTATAAACCTCAAGTTTCCCCCTCAACTTCCTGGAATGTGCTGCATTCTTTATCTCTAAGAGAAGTGACCTTGACTATAACAACAAAAGACCTAAGACAGCAAGCAGCTCATCCTGGGATCTCTTTGGCTACGTTGGCTGTACTCAAGATGAGGTTTCCCTGTGCACCCCTAGGGAGGGTGGTGAAATGGACATGGATAATTGACCCAGCAATATTTGATGATATTAAAGAATTACTGTTAATTTTTAAATTGTGGTTTAAAAATATGTATACATACACAAGTATATTAAAAGCATAAAATTTACCATCTTAACCATTTTGTTGTTAATTTTTAAGCATAGTAATGATACTGTGTTTTTTTAAGCTTTAAACTAAAAATTTTGCAGATAAAATGACATAGTGTTTGGGGTTTGATTCAAGATAATCCAGAGGGAGGAAGATTGTCCCAGCAACTAAGAACTCTAGCCTCATGGCACAGTTAAGAAGGGCCTTTTTCTAGAGTTTAGCTTTTTGTAAGATGGCTCTTTATTCTCATTTCTTTTCTTGCAGAACTCTCAGAAATTGAGCCCAATGTGTTCCTTCGTCCATTTCTGGAAGTAATTCGCTCTGAAGATACCACTGGCCCTATCACTGGACTAGCACTCACCTCTGTCAACAAGTTCCTGTCCTATGCGCTCATAGGTAAGAGCTCAAGACTTTGTTGGATGACCACAGCCCTTCATTTCTTGCCTCTCCTGGAGTGGTCAGGCTTTAGGCAATGAGCTGGTGATACTGGAAGGTTTTTCCCAGCCATCCGTTTCCTTGTAGAAGAGAAATAGGATTGTTTATTGGTTACTCATCACACTAATTGACTCAGGTTGTGCAGAGTGGGGAATGAGAGGTTTCCTTGGGACTCTGATTTCTTTGTGCTCTGGAGGCAGTTAAGGGTATAGTGCCCTTGAAGGTTTGATTTATTTTGGTTTATTTTTTAAGTTATTTTTCAAATATAATGCATGCTCATTTTAAGAAGAGAAACAATAAAGAGGTGTCTAAAAGAAAAGTTAATGGTTTCTCTCAATGTTTCTCCTCCCTCTTTAGGTAAATAATATTAACAGGCAGGTTTGAATCTTCCTATACCTTTTTCTACATGTGTATAAATATATATAAAGTTTCACCTCTTTTAAAAAAGAAATAAAAATAGAATTATGTGCTACATATTTTCTCATTTAATAGTATTAACTTAGGTGTACATGATATAATTATCCATCTGATTTATTCTTTTCCCTCCAGTTTTTTTGAGGTATATAACATTGTATCAGTTTAAGGTTTACAGTGTAAAAGATTTGATAGATGCATATGTCGCAAGATGATAAACATAATAAGTTTAGTTAAATCCATTGCCTCACATAGAAACAAACTTTTCTGTGTGTGTGATGAGAACTTTTAAGATCTCTCAGCAACTTTCAGACATACAATACAGTATTGTTAACTGTAGTCATTATGCTGTACACTACATCCCCAGAACTTATTAATCTTATAACTGGAAGTTTGTATGTTCTTTTTTTACTGGGATAAAATATACATAATATAAAATTTGCCATTTTAATAATTTTAAAGTATATAATTCAGTGACATTAATTACATTCACAGTGTTGTGCAACTATTACCACCATCTATTTCTCAAACTTTTTCATCACGCCAAAAAAGAAATTCTAATCATTAAGCAATGATACACCATTTCCCCTGCCCCTCAGTCCCTGGTAAGACTTTCTTTTTCTTTTTGGTAGCTGTATAATTTCCATAGTATAGATATAATACAGTTCACACATTCTCTTATTGAGTAATATTTAAGTTGTTTCTTATTTTAAGCCATCATTATTTTTAAAATAAATAAATAAATTTATTTATTTATTTATTTTTGGCTGCGTTGGGTCTTCTTTGCTGTGTGTGGGCTTTCTCTAGTTGCAGCGGGCGGCGGCTACTCTTCGTTTCGGTGCGCGGGTTCCTCATTGCGGTGCGCGGGCTTCACATTGCGGTGGCTTCTCTTGTTGCGGAGCACAGGTACTAGGCGCGCTGGCTTCAGTAGCTGTGGCTCAAAGGCTGTAGAGCGCAGGCTCAGTAGTTGTGGCGCACGGGCTTAGTTGCTCCGTGGCATGTGGGATCTTCCCGGACCAGGGCTCAAACCCGTGTCTCTCGCATTGACAGGAGGATTCTTAACCACTGTGCTACTAGGGAAACCCCAAGCCATTATTAATAATGCTGAAATAAGCAACCTTGTTCATATGTCTTTATTATTCATTTTCCTTTTGTATGACAGATTCCTGAACTTGAAATTTCTGGTTTAAAGACCATGTGCAAATTACATTTTTATATGTACTACCAGTTTGCTTTCCCAAAAGATTAAAATCATTTGCACGTCCAACAGTAAGGTTTGAGAGTTTCCATTTCCCCACTCTGTCACCAGCACTGATTATTATCGATATTCTTTATTTGTGCTAATTTGATGGGTGAAAACTGGTATTTTGTTGTTTTTATTTCCTTCAGGCTGAACATTTGAATTTATTCTCCTTTGCCTATTATTTTATTGAGTTGTTTTTGTTTTTCTTATCAATTTGTAGTTCTTTGTATAGTGTTTATTAACCTATTGTCTATCACAGTATTACAAATATTTTCTTCCAATCTAGTCCAGATATTTTATCCAGTCTGTTGTTTATCTCTGAATTTGTTTATGGTGTCCTTTTTGGATTCCTTTATAGTTGGTTTTGTCACTTAGAATACCGATTTTTTTTCCCCTATTGTCTGCCCATGTGCAAGGGTGAGGAACATAGAACACAGGCAGCTGTCCTTGTTTCTAAGTAAGGAGATAGGAAAAGAGGAAGCTCAGGCTGTAGCTAGCAAGAAAGGAAAATGACCTTCAGCTGAAGGCAAGAAAACCCTTTATCTTTTCTAGAAAGTTGGATTTGCTTAGTTGAAGCATTCAGGATTGGGAGCAGGTATCCTGGGTGCCAGCTAGGTTCTCTAGGTGCATGAGCTTCTCCAGGCACCCTAGTCCTAGCTTCATACTTCTCCTAAGCAAAAATCAGGCCCAGCTACTTACAGCCTTGCCCTGAGCACCACCTGCAGGTCATCTCTCTTCACGGCCTCCAGCAGCTGCCCTCGGTGCCGTTTCCCTCTGCTCTTTCGTCAGTGTTACTCTCTCCCCCTTCTGGGGTTGGCAGACAAGCTGGTCATTGGAGACCTCAGGCCAGCTGGTCACTGGAGTTTCCTGTGGTGGGAAAAGAGAGTGCTGGAGGTGGTGACTGCATTGGGCATGAGAATAGGAATGGGAAGGAGTGTATGGAAGCCAGAAGGTAAAGGAGATGAGATTGGCAGATTTCCCTGCAGTCTTCTCCAGGGTGGCCAGGAAAGGAGGAGATTCTAAAGAAGGGGTCCTGGGGAAGACAAGGTCTGTTAAGTGAGCCACCTTCTGTTTAGGCTGCCCTTCTGGAAGGAACTGCCTTCCACCTCTCAGCCCTGTGACCCAAGGCGTCTAGGGTTATTTTAGATCCTACTCCAAAGACCAGCCTTTTGTTTGGCCCCACACAGCTGCCAGATCAGGATTTGTGCCTCTGATTGCCTGGCTTATGAGGCCCTGCCTGTGGTTCTAAGGACCTGTCACTTGTACCTACCTTTTTAGAAAATTAACTTTGCTACTTCATTCAAGCTCAGAGGGTAAGAGCTACAAAAAGATCAGTAGCGCTTAAACCTCTTTACCTAGGGAGACTACTGAAAGAGGGGACGAAATAGACCCCCAGGAGTTGGGAGCAAGGCTGCCATTCACTAGGAACTCTGAAACACTACACAGCACTGAGAAGGTCCTGGATTTCCCAAACAAGGAAAGGTGCTTCTGTGGACCCTGGAGGCCTGAATAAAGAACCCTGTCCAGCAGGGCTGTGAGAGAGGACTCAGGCAACAGCCTTGAGAGTATAGGATTTTCCGTGTTGATTGGGAGAAATATGGAGAGTTGGTGTGATAGAAGGAGCTGGGTCACCTCCTATACTGTAGATCATCATGAAATTGGCTTCCTTCTGCATGACCTCTAAAGTAGCCGCTCGTGATACTGAGTAGTGGCATGCAGTAAACAGGGCAAAGAGAGTCTGACTAGGTGTCAGAGACTAACCAGGACGGAAGAGAAGAAAAAAAACAAATGAAAACCGCTCACAATTGATAAAAGTTTTCTGGCTCATTGTGGCAAGAGAAATGTTCTGGTTTCTCAGCCATCTGCTGAGCTTCAAACTCAGGAACTCCATTAATTTCAGGTACCAAGAAAGAGAAAATGGTAAGAATTTCTTCTAATTCCCACACTTAAAACTAGGAGCTTCTCCTAGCTTACACCATGCCACCTCTGGAGCATTTTTCTCTGTCACTCACAAAGCTTTGTCACGTCCCTATCTTTTTTTTCCTACTTTTGCTCCCCTTTCAAGAACAATCCAGGCATTTCAGCAGGACCCTTGTAAGCCTTGATGGAGGTCACTTTGGCTACTCCTTGTAGATATTTATTTATTATAAATTTATTTATTTTATTTTATTTGTTTATTTTTGGCTACATCGGGTCTTCGTTGCTGCACGCGGGCTTTCCCTAGTTGCGGAGAGCGGAGGCTACTCTTTGTTGCGGTGCAACAACATTCCAAAAGCAATCAGAGGGAGATGTGTTGAAAGAGAACATCTGAAAAGAGAAAGGCTGCAACCTTGGCATTCAAAGCTCTGGCCCTACTTAGCCCTTTCTCTGGGCCAAAACCTCAGATTTCCAGGCCCTTCCTCTATGAAATGAGTAGCTTTACCCCAGTGATTTCCAAAGTGTGGTCCCCTGACCAGCAGTATTAACTTTACCTGGAATCTTGTTAGAAATGCAAATTCTCAGGCCCCACGCTAGACCTACTAAATCAAAAATTCTGGGAGTGGGACCAGCAATTTCCTTTTTTTTTTTCTTTCTACAAATTTATTATTTATTTTACTTATTCACTCTTGGCTGCGTTGGGTCTTCATTGCTGTGTGCAGGCTTTTTCTAGTTGCAGTGAGCGGGGGCCACTCTTCATTGCGGTGCGCATGTTTCTCATTGAGGTGCGCGTGCTTCTCATCGCAGTGGCTTCTCTTGTTGAGGAGCATGGGCCCTAGGCGCGTGGGCTTCAGTAGTTGTGGTACGTGGGCTCAGTAGTTGTGGCTCACGGGCTCTAGAGCGCAGGCTCAGTAGTTGTGGCACACGGGCTTAGTTGCTCCACGGCATGTGGGATCTTCCTGGACCAGAGATTGAACCTGTGTCCCCTGCATTGGCAGGTGGACTCTTAACCACTGTGCCACTGGGGAAGTCCCAGCAATTTCTATTTTTAACAGGCCCTCCAAGTGATTCTGATATATGTTTAAGTTTGAGAACCACTTTTACACAGTGGAGTTTGTGCTGAGATGCTTATTAAAGCCAGTTATGGGCAAAAATTCTCAGGTAGCTCAGGAAGCCATGGGTTAGGGAATTGGGAGAGGAGAAAACCAAAAGTCTCTCAAAACAGTCTCTAGACAGGATGTCTTGACTTTTCTGTCTCTCCTCTACACATCTTTTCTTTTTTGTTGGAGCAGATCCCACCCATGAGGGCACGGCAGAGGGCATGGAGAACACGGCAGATGCTGTCACCCATGCCCGTTTTGTGGGCACAGATCCTGCCAGCGATGAGGTTGTCCTGATGAAAATCCTTCAGGTAAATGGAGGGGAAGAGCAATTAGACTAATGGCCAGGAGCTGGTGCCTCTGGCTCTACCTACTGGAGCCTGATGGCAGCTTGAAGCTATGTTTTGACTCCACTGGGGCTTAGAGAGCTACTTTGTTTCCAAACAAGCAGCTCCGGTACCCGAAGTAAAAGCTTTTTCTAAGGAAAATAATTAAAAGCCTTAAATGAATTGATATCAAATACCGGAACCCTTAATAGGCTTGTACCTCTGGCAGACTGTATCTGTGCCATCCATCCGTTGGGCTTGTGGGCTAGGGCTGGAATGAGTGCTGAACTATGTTGGGGTCATGCAGAGTAAAGACACAGTTCCTAAGACAAGCTCCTGGGAGACCCCCCACCAAACTGAAGCAAGGTCAGCTCTTGCTAACCTCTTTCTCACCCCTGAGTGCTTCCGTAGGAGACTTAGAGAAACAGGAGGCAGCTTCTCTCCCCTCATGTACACCCTTCTTCACCCAGCCTGCCATGTTTATCATGGTCTCTCCTTTTTTTTCCTGGTAGGTACTGCGGACTCTGTTGCTGACCCCAGTAGGTGCTCACCTAACCAATGAATCTGTGTGTGAGATTATGCAGTCTTGCTTCCGGATCTGCTTTGAAATGAGGCTCAGTGGTAGGTGCTTGAATACTGGGCCCTTCACCATTCCTGGGGCCAGTATCTGTGAGTATGAATACAGGATGCTGTCTCTCAGTCCCAGAGAGATGGAAAACTCATGACTTCTCCATCACCTACCTTGTGGAGCCATAGGGATCTAGGAGTCTCTGTACTTGACAATTTGTTGTGCAGCTAGAATAGAGACCTTAGCTTTTTGTGCCAGGGCAGGAATTGGGCTGGATCCCAGAATGACTCAGCCCAGAACCAAATCTCCCTCCCTTGAGGTTTCTGGGATTGACACCAGCCTGCAACCCCTGAGAACACATCATTGCTCCCCCTTTTTATCCTGACTCAGTAGTGCCATCTAGTGGGCCAGTGATATTCTGGCTGCCAGGCTGAGCTGGAGCTGGTTTTAATAAGTTTGGTATAATCCTTAGTAAACAAGGTTTGGAGGGGAGTCTGCTCTGAGAAGCCTCCTGATAATAGCACGGCAAGTAATGACACCTGTGTTATTTGTTTTTGCCTGTGCAGAGTTATTGAGAAAATCCGCAGAGCACACTCTCGTAGACATGGTGCAGCTGCTCTTCACAAGGTAAACCTGCTGCTGTTTGCTTCAGCCCGGCTGCCCAGGCCTCTTGAGCCTGCTTGCTTCCACACAACCACTTCAGGGACCTGGCCAACCCCACAGCCACATCAGAGGCCATTGAGATTATGGATGGGCGTGGTTCTCTAGGACCAGGGTTACGAAGCAAGGGAGAAAGAGGAGGGAGCTGGCTTGGCCTCAGGGGGAAGCAGAGGGTTATTTGATCTAGGCTGACAGAACTTCTGCTTCCCAAACTTGTGTCTGTTTCTGTGCAGGTAGCAGCTGGGAAAGGGAACCCAGAGAGGAAGCCAAACTCAAGGGAGCCTGGAACAGGTTGCTGAGCTCCCAGAGCTCAGCCCGATTTCTGTAAGGAAGGACCAAGTCTAGAGTGACCAACAATCCTGGTTTGCCCGACTGTCCCAATTTTAGCAGTGAAAGTCCCTCATCCCCACAAACCAAAACAGTTGTTACCTCGTCAAGACCCTCAAATTAGGGCCTAGGAGACCTTTTCATACTATGCCTAACACCCTTTTTTCTGTACTTCCTTTGAGTAGACTAACTTTGAGAAGAGCTGAGGCGAGGGTTTTACAGCTTCCCCTAGGGGATATTGATAATGGAAGAGGTTATGCATGTGTTTGGGCAAGGGTTTATATGAGAAATCAGTATACTATGAACCTAAGATTGCTTTTAAAAATAGTCTATTAGGAGGGCTTCCCTGGTGGCGCAGTGGTTGAGAGTCCCCCTGCCAATGCAGGGGACGCGGGTTCATGCCTCGGTCCGGGAAGATCCCACATGCCGCGGAGTGGCTGGGCCCATGAGCCATGGCCGCTGAGCCTGTGTGTCTGGAGCCTGTGCTCCGCAATGGGAGAGGCCACAGCAGTGAAAGGCCCGCGTACCGCAAAAAAAAAAAAAAAAAAAAGTCTATTAGGGACTTCCCTGGCGGTCCAGTGATTAACACTCTGTACTGCCAGTGCAGGGGGCATGGGTAATAATCCTTATTATCTACAGACTAGATCTGCCTCTGGACCCTGCTGCAAATTGTTTCTTACTTCTCAGATTCAAATTTACTAATTTCAAAACTTCCACCTGCCTTTTACTTCTCACCCTATGCCCAGTCTCCTGGGGTTTTGATAGACTGCCCTTTCCCCATATCATGGCTTTCAGCAATACTTGCTTAGTGAATACAGGCAGAAAGGAGTCAGTTTAAAGATGAAAAGAGCCTCCACACTCCAAGGGTACTTAGTCACCTTTCCCTCATGACTACCTTCTTTTTTAGAAAGTATCTGTGTCACAGGTCCCTCAATTTCTGTGGCTCTTCAGTGAAGCTCCAAAAAGAGTGAAATTAGCCTGCTTCTTTTCCTAGCTTTTCCTAAGAGATAGCATGCTCTGGCCCAGAGCATCTTTGGGCTGTGGCTGGCATGGAGGGGAAGATTTGTTATTATCCTTAATTACAGTCCATGGGATTTTCTATCTTACAGGTTACCTCAGTTTAAAGAAGAACCCAAGAACTATATGGGGACCAACATGAAGAAGGTATGACCTGCTATCCCTCATCCAAACCTCGATCTCCCAAATTCTGTACTGTAGAGATTTTCCTGGATACCCTTGCTTAGGAAAAACATACTTTCGCCTAGACAGGTTTGCTTGGAATCTAGAAATAGCTTTTGCTCCTTTACCAAGAAATTTATTCTTTCCCAAGTACCTCTCCTTCCCCAACCTTTCCTTTCCAGCCTATATTTGTTGACCCACCATGTAAGCTAGTGAGCCAGTCCTTCATGGAAACTGGGTAAGGCCCATCAGGCTGGGCTGAAAATGTATGTTGATAAAGGTGAAAATCCTGCCATCCCCTCAGGGCCCAGTCTTACCAGCAGGTAGGAGGCCTAGAGAGGCTATACCTCAAATCCCATCCTAATACTGGATTAGACTGGGCTCATGCTTGGGCTAGCCTCTGTTGACAAGATAAATCAAGTCTGACTCCAGATCAGAAGGTTCTCAAACTGCTAGGAGAAGAATGGTGTTCAGAAGAACGGCCTCTTTCTATCTTGAAGTGAAGCCCTGGACTTCACAGGCCTCTGATGAGGATTCTGCTTGCAGCCCTAAGAGGTTCTGCCCTTGGAGATGACCCTTGGCTGTTTGGTGCATGCACATAACCTTCCCCTTTCCCCTGCCATCCATCCCCATTCCTGCCCTGTGCCTTGTTGGTGTGTGTTTGAGTTTATTTCACTCTGCTTAAATCGTTCGTTTGCCTGTCTTTCACAGATTTCTCCATGTCTCCTCAACAAACTGGAGCTAAGTAGTGGGGAGCAGACCAAAGCCCTGAACCAGTTAGAGAGGGTACTACTCTTTAAGAACCTCAAGGTCTCTCTCCCTCTTCCTCTTCCTCTCCCTCTCCCTCTCCTTACCCCCTTTTCATTTATTTATTTAAATGTGTATTTTTTATATGTAACATCTGGGTCCCATATCCACTGTGTAGAGCACAATTTACCCCTCCCTAGTAACACAGCACGGCTTTGGAAGAGCTGCATGTGTTTGTAACTTTGCAGTGTTGGGAATTTTCGTGGGGCATGTGGCTGCCTGAAGGCAGAAGGAAGCCTTGAACTGATAATACGTTATGTAGTAAACCTAGAAAGAGAGCCTGGGTCCTGCTGACGTCTTGTGGGGGGGCTTAATATCTACCATTCCTAGGGGAACTATGAGGAACTGTCAAACAAGACCCTTCCCTTTTCTGCCCTCTCCCTGTCTCAGAGCTGGCATTAGAAAGCTTAAGCACAGTCCTTGATTCTAGCTGGATGCCTGAACTTGGTTTTGAGGGAAAGGGTAGTCTGTCTAGTTGGGGTCATTTTTTTCTTGGTTACCATTAAAGGTGTCATTCTAAGGTTTAGGACTCTAGATGGATGAAAAGGAGCCAGGTCCCAGGTTAGCCCAGGACACTGGCAATATTTTGGGATCTGCAAAGGTGACCTCTGTCCTTTAGAAGTAAGGGAACTTACAACGGAGGTGCAAGCTAAAGATTACCCTAATCCGCATATCCTTGCTTTAGGAAGAAGAGGGAGAGAAGGAGGTATGGGCTATCTAAGCTCTCATAACAGTGTGCATGCTAGAGGTGTGGCTGTGGACATCCAGGTCATTGAAGATAAAAAGAACTGTGTGTGTTTTGCGTGTGTGTGCACTAGACAGTCCATAGGCCTGTGTTTTCTTTGCATGCCTTGTCTCAAGTTTCATTTGTGTGCTTGCCTAGTCTCAAGTTGCAGCTCTCTTCAGTGGCTACCCACCATTTTGCCATGATTATTAACCTAGGACCTGCCCTTTCTTTATAAAGTTTATATTGTCCTTTGGAAATAAAACGTTATACGGATAAGGTGATGGAGAGTTTCATGAACTGCTCGCTCCTCCCCTGCCCACCTTAGGATCTTAGAACAGGGAGCACAGCTATACTTTTAAAGGACTGAGACACTTGTAAGAACTGGCAGCCTCTCAACTCCTATTCCATCCAGGAGGCAGAGAGCATTCATTGAAATGATCAGGTTAGAGCTACCTCTGCAGAGGATAGAGAAGGAAACAGGAAGGACTGATCCTAGTGTGGGACGGAATCTCAATGACTGGGCTTCTCCATGGAAGTAGGACTACCTGGAATTCCTGATATTGGAGAGCCACCTGGAGAGAAAAGATATTTCACACAAGTCAATCCAGATGTGAGTGCCATTTGGAGCTCAGTGACAGTTTCCAGTTTAAACCAGGAGGTTCCTCTTTTCCCACATTGATCGCTTGGACTTCTGGCCTATCTGCATGTTTAACTGACTCTTACCCCCAGAACTTTCTTTTGGGCTTCAGTGGTTTCTGGAGGGAGCATCCTGGTTCCTGCTTAACCACAGTGCTCAGAGCACTTGAAGCTCTATTCTAGGCATATGACTGCTGGCATTTTGGAGATGCAGGAAAAAAAAGTGTAAATCCAATGTGAGGCTGTTGCTATGTTACTAGGAGCTGGAGGTGGGGCTCAGCTGTTGGGCCTGTCTCCTTTATGGGTGGAGATATGAGTATGGAAGGAAGAATTATGTGGTTTCTAAGCAAAGGATCAAAGGTTGTCCAGGTTCTGGAGGGCTTGGGGGAGGAAGAGGGGCTTATCCTTCAAATAGCAGAAGGAATTGAATAGGCCAAGGATAATATGGGTATTTTCAGCTTTTAGAAAGAGGCAGGGAGAAAAATTGTTTCTACTCTCTTTTAGAGTCATTCTAATGGTTCCTAGAAGAGAATTGCTGTTGCCCATTCCAGGAATTGTCTGTCAATCTAGGACTAGTTTGATATAACTGTAGAAGGACTGGATGCAAACTGTAATTGAGAAGGTATCAGGATTAAGAAAATGAAATGGGCTTAAACAAAGTAGCTGTGAACTTAGGGTGGAGAAAATGCATGAAAACCTATACCCTAAGGTAGTCAGTAGGTGATAAAGATTTTCCTTTGTGACTAAAAGGAAGCTATAGGAGAGAGAGAAATGCAGCAAGAGGAAGGGAAATGGAATAGAGCAAGAGTCCAAGAAATCAGTAGCCTTACCATCTGAAAGCAGTGAGAAGGACAGGAGGTCTCATTTAGATACCAAAGTTGGGAGCAGCAGAGAGCAGAGCAGCAGCATGACATGATCTTTCATCCTTAACTCCACAAATCAACTGGGATGCCACTCCTTCCTTAATTCCAAGGAATGAACCTTTCTTTGACCAATGTGGTGTAGACATTCCACAGTAAGGGATATGGTTAGGATCTAGGCCCAGTTCATGAAGTAATAGGAAAGCTAAGAGTTTGGCTGGGAAGGAGTAGACTCTCACGGTTGGATAAGAACTAGGAGTAGGAGGCTACTATGCAGGTAGTTGAGGAGGAAGGCCCAGGGATCCAGGGCCTGAAGATCTGCAGCTTTGGGCAAAGGGCCCCCTGCCCTTACGCTTTCAGGACTGAGGATTGCCACCCAGTATTCAGGGAAGCAGAGTGATGTATGAGGGCTAGCCTTATCAATGACCAGCCTAAAACCAGAATGTCACCTTCCACTTGGAGGCTTTCAGGCTGACCTTTAAAGTGGCAAGAGTAGAAGGCAAGTTAGAGGAGTAGGAATGTGCTCTGATGGTCTAGATTCTTACTGTGGCACAGATGTGGGGTATAGACTATTTTCTAGGGACCAGTAGGACTAAAAGAAGGGAGATTTCTAGGGATACAATCTTAATTTGAATACCAGTGCTAATGAGGTGTGATATTTCCAGCTGAAAATGAGAGCAGGAGGCATGAGTGATTCATCTAAGTGGAAGAAACAGAAGAGATCTCCCCGACCCCCCCGCCATATGACCAAAGTCACACCAGGTTCAGAGCTGCCCACCCCCAGTGGAACCACCTTATCCTCTAACCTCACTGGTGAGTACCCTGAGTTGCTTCTTCTGATTAGAATAGATAGAAGAAAAGTTCCTTCCTCTCTCAGGAATTTTGACATTGAAGACCAACTGATTGAGGGGCTGTGGTCTTTATACTGAGAGCAAAAAGGGAAAACTCCAGGTCAGATCAAACTGTGACCATTTAGCAATTCACAGTGACTTAAGGTTGTTCTCCTTCCAGTGGGACTCTGACTACTTTAGAGACCAAGCATATGCAGAAATTAATATGCAGTCTAGGAAAAACAAACAAACAGTACCATGGAAGGTATGTGTTTCCCACAGGGTCTCTTTTCTTCAAGCCTCACTCACTTTGCTTGGCAGGTGGCATGCCCTTCATAGATGTACCCACTCCCATCTCCTCTGCAAGTTCAGAAGCTGCCTCAGCAGTGGTCAGCCCCTCTACAGACAGTGGCCTGGAGTTCTCCTCCCAGACCACCTCCAAAGAGGACCTCACTGACCTGGAGCAACCTGGCTCTCCAGGGTACAGCACAGTTGCAGAGCCTGGCAGCAGCGAGCTAGGGGTTCCTGAGCAACCTGACCCCCAGGTACGGCTTTGATTTCTAAAGACCCCTGTCTAGTCTTCTGCTGTGGAATTGGCTTGATCCTTTGGCTCTTTATCCAGGCCTTGGCTCAAAAGAAGGTTAGGGCAGGAGGTTCTTCCCTGTTTGCTAGAATTAGCTGTGCTACCTAGAAAAACCACAGCATTACTCACTGTGAGAGGTAGCTCACAGGATTTTCAAGCTGTGCATACATGCAGTACTTGGCAAAGGTGAGGATGCTGGCCATGGCTTTTTCTGGAAGTTAACGATCTAAATCCAAGCTCCTGAGGGCCTCTGTTGCCTCTGGGGTTCTAGTCACTGTAGGTCACTGATGCCTCAGGTGATGTTTTCTGAGTCCTTCATCGTACTCCTTCCCTGAACCATCTTGCATTGATTCACAGCCCACTGAGCTGGCCCTACACCTGTAGTCCATTAGAAACACTTGGAGGACAGATACTTAAGAGAAATAAGTTCCCAATTGCTCTTGCCTCATCTCTTTTCCTGTATCCTCCCCACTACTGGTCATAGCAGGAAGGGGCCCATGTGGAAAAGGCCCAATCAACATCCGTGGAATCCATCCCTGAAGTATTAGAGGAGTGCACATCTCCTGCTGACCACTCTGACTCTGCTTCTGTCCATGACATGGATTACGTCAACCCCCGGGGTGTGCGCTTTACACAGTCCTCTCAGAAAGAAGGTGAGTACTCTCAGGCAGGCTCTTCCCCCATACTACCCACTAAGCTGTCTGAGCCTAAACCATCTTAGACCCAAGGTGTCTGCTGGTCCAAGTCCTATGCCATTTTCTAGTCAAGAAATGGAATCAAGCAAGAGGACTATTGGATGGAGCCCTTCCCTAACTTACACAGAGAGGGAGTTTGGTGGACAATAGGAAGTGAGAGGGAAGAATAGAAAGCTTGGGACTTTTAACAGAAAGGTGGGATCATCAATTCTGATTCCCTTCAATAAGTGAGACTAGTCTTCTTACTGCCCCAGGAAAAAAACATTTTTTTCCTGAAGAGAATCACTTATCTGAAATTGCCTGTATAATGCAGAGCAGGCTAGGCCAAGTGACTGAGCCAGTTGTTTCTTAGCAGTCCCACTTCCCTCCTGGCCTTTCCCAGGCACAGCTTTGGTCCCCTATGGTCTTCCTTGCATCCGTGAGCTCTTCCGATTCCTCATCTCCCTCACCAACCCACACGACCGCCACAACTCAGAGGTTATGATCCACATGGGACTGCATTTGCTGACAGTGGCTCTTGAGTCGGCCCCTGTAGCCCAGTGCCAAACCCTCTTGGGCCTCATCAAGGATGAGATGTGCCGCCACTTATTCCAGGTAAGACTGGATTTCTAGAGGGACTCCGAACACCTGGCTTTTTTTCAGGGTCTTTCAAGGGCCAGGGGAACACAGGGAGGTTTGGCTGATTCATGTGAAGAGTATAGGACCCAGGAAAGAACCTACCTCCCCTACTGACCAGTAGTCATAGTCAAGAGGACTCCAGTAGTTCCCCGGGGACTCTGGCAACCAAAGGGAAACATAGGAATGGCTAGATATAGAGTTCCCTCAGAGCACATGACCTTAGTGACAACTTCCCACAGTTTGCTGTCCTGCTTTCTCTTGGTTGAGCCATAGTCAGGTTCAGAAACCTAATAGCCCATCCTACTGTGATCTCCAGCTACTCAGCGTAGAGCGACTGAACCTTTATGCTGCTTCCCTGCGGGTATGCTTCCTACTGTTTGAGAGCATGAGGGAGCACCTCAAGTTCCAATTAGAGGTGAGTTTCTTGAAGTTGGAAAAAAAATAGGAAGATGTATGGCACCTTCATTCGGGTCAGCTTTGTCATGCTGCAGGAGTGGGATTTGGTGGCTTCTGAGGAGAGTGCTTTTAGCCTCCATAGTTTGGTTCATTGGCTCTCCTCTTTAGTGGAGAGCTTAAAAGGTGCCCAGAGAAACCTGGCTGGCTATAAAATGGGAGAACCGGAATATGAGAACTGGCAGGTAACCTCACCATGAGTGGGTAAAACTCTTCTGTCCGCAGTTCTTTTGCAACACAGGCAGGCAAGTCAAGCTAGCTTCGCCACTAAATTGCAAAAGGGAACTCTGAATAGGACCAAATCAGGCTCACACAGAGAGCACAAAAAGGGCAATGGGCAACTTGATCAGGTACGAGGTAGAGAGCCAGGCCTCCCCCATCATGAAGGACAAAGAGGGGGATGTATTTAGGGGATGGAATACCATTAAGTATCTCTTAATGCATACCTTCTGGCTAGGCGTCTGCTTCCTGTTTAATGTTTTTCCTGTCCAATTTGTCTCTTCCTATCTTGAATCCTTTCCCCACCCAAATGGCAATTATTGGATTATTGTCAGATGTACATCAAAAAGCTCATGGATATCATCACTGTGGAGAACCCCAAGATGCCTTATGAAATGAAGGAGATGGCTTTGGAGGCCACTGTGCAGCTCTGGCACATCCCCAGCTTTGTCACTGAGCTCTATATCAACTATGATTGTGACTACTACTGTTCCAACCTCTTTGAAGATCTCACCAAGCTGCTGTCCAAGGTGCTGAGCATTATTACTGACCTCTAGAAAGACGACTTTATTAAGGAGATCTCTCTGGTGGTAGTGAGGATGCTACATATAGGGAACGAAACACTTGAGAGTTGGGGAACAAGAAGAAGTGTATCTTAAGGCAATGTAGAAGTTATGGGCGGTTTTAGGATTTTTGAAAAAGTATTCTAACCCCAAGTCTCCTGTATCTGTTTACTTTCCAGAATTCTTTCCCTGTGTCTGGTCAGCTCTATACAACACACCTGCTGTCTCTTGATGCCCTGTTGACAGTGATTGACAGCACTGAGGCCCACTGCCAAGCCAAAGTCCTCAACAACCTTACCCAGCAAGAAAAGAAAGAGGCAGCCAGACCTGGCTGTGAGGCAGTAGATGGCACTCGAGAAGCCAACAATAGTGAGAGGCATTTCTTTCTTTGAGGATCCCAGGGTTCTATGTTTATCCCTTCTCTACTCACTGAATCCGTTCTCCTACCCTTATGTCATTTCCTCCAAAGTACTCCTAATTCTGTGTTTCCGAGGTTTGGTGATGTGAATCATAGACCAGGCTGGCACATTAGCAGGACTCATGGACTTCTCCCTTTCTCCTCTTCCATGCTTTAGCTATTTTTACAGAATTGTTATTTCTTTATGGGGAGAAAAGAGAATATAGATTAAAGGATATAGAACTTCTGTGCCTAAAAGCTCCAGGCCCTACCTTTTCCTACCCCCAGTGCCTGCCTCCACTCTAATTAATCTTCTCTAGCTTTTCCTTGAGATTGAGGTTGCAAAAGATCAGGGAAAGTGATTGCATAATCTCTTTATTAAATTGTAGAATCTAATGCTTGGCTGACCTGGGATAGTGACTACTTATTTGGGCTTGGGTTTGTCCTGTCAGGGCCGGTGACCTGTGTGGGAACATGCAGATCTCCTTGGCCTGAAGCTCGATTCTCCTGCAGCTCTGCTTGGCTTCCTACACCATCAGTCTTCATTTACCTTCTTCTCTCTTACCAGCTGAGAGAGCGGCCAGCGATGGGAAGGCTATAGGCATGGCCCCAGACATCGCAGGCCTGCATGTGCCAGGTGGAGGGCGGCTGCCAGCAGAACATGGGAAACCAGGATGCAGTGATCTGGAGGAAGCTGGTGACTCTGGGGGTGGGTACTGGGTATCCATCATCCTAAGCCCCCTCAACTGGAAGGCCTGTTAGAGAACAGAGGGGAGGGGAGCAGAAATACCCTAGGGTAGTACCTAAATGAACATTGGCTGCTCACCATGCCTTCAGACCCAGAGAGAGGCAAGAAAACATTTGGAGCCCTAGAAGATAGGACTTCTAAGGAAGTGGAAGACTGATGAGGACAAGAAATTTTCTGAGGCATCCTTGTTTTCACTAGAGAGTATATCAGCATCCTTCCAAAAGTCATTATCCTGGTAAAAGAGGTCTTACTGGTGTTTCCCTCTCTTCCTCCCATTCCTAGCTAACAAAAAGTTTACCCGGAAGCCACCTCGATTTTCCTGTCTCCTGCCAGATCCACGGGAGTTGATTGAAATTAAGAATAAAAAGAAGGTATATATAGATATCCCCAGAGCTCAGCCTCTACCCACTTCTGACTGGGTGTTCTCTGTCGGGTTTCTGTCTCAGAGAATGAGGGAGAGTCTAAGCTCACTGAACAGCTTCCCAAGGCTAGTTTTTGAGCTTCTTGGGGCTTCAGCAACCCCCCAATCTCCTTTGAATCCCTTTCCTTACTCCTAAGCCATGTAATCGGCATCTCCTATTGTGTGCTCCTGGGAAAATGCTGCCCTAGCTGAGAGTCAGGTGTTACTTGTGGTGACAAGAGCCCTGGGAGCTGGTATCCTGTGGGTCACCGAAGGTTATTGGTCATCTCGAGCTCTGGGGTGATGATTGGCAATAAAAGGGAATTGACATTTTTTCTGGTGCTTTTTAGTAAAGTTCAAATAACTGTACTTTCTGGTTTTCTGGTAACACAAAGAAAACCTTCTATTTAACCCTTTCTTCCTCGTAAGGCCAGCCTAAATGACTTTGGTTTATGTGTGCCCTTGATTGCAGGGCTGTGACTAGACAGTCAAAAAGTTATCATCGCAGTTATTTCACCTTGTCTTTCAAACCCCAGGGCCTTAAGAGCTAGGAAGCCAAAGAAAGAAGGGGAATCCGAGCTAGGCTGTAAACAGATGCCAGGAACAGATGCTGGAGAGAAAAGAAAACCTTCTCTAGTCTCTTTCTTATATTTTTTTCCTCTGGTTCTCAGGTTGGAGGAGAGTGCTGTGCATCTTTAGCACTCAGAAAAGGAGTAAAAAGGAGCTCCTCAGCCACTTCTAGTTAAACATGGAGATTGGGTAAAGCTAGGGGCCCATGTGGTTCAGCCTTAGTTCTGGAGTGACTTAGAACCATGTCCTAGGAGCCCATTAGGTGACCAGCTGTGGACTGTGATGGAGACCTGCCCTTGTCTGGTTTAGGGGCAGAGCAGCTTTTGACACCTCCTGTATTTCTTCTCTAGCTGCTGATTACTGGCACAGAGCAGTTCAACCAGAAACCAAAGAAGGGGATCCAGTTTCTGCAAGAGAAAGGTCTCCTCACCATCCCAATGGACAACACCGAGGTAGCCCAGTGGCTGCGAGAGAACCCTCGGCTGGACAAGAAAATGATTGGAGAGTTTGTGAGTGACCGCAAAAACATTGACCTGTTGGAGAGCTTTGTGAGGTGAGGAAACTGCAAGAAATGTGGGACATAGTTGATGATCAGCCTGGGGGACAGACAGTTCAAAACAGTACCAGTCAGTTCCTGATGGTGACCCAGGTCATACACTTCCTCTTCCCAAGATTTATATCTTTTGGATCTGAAAGAGTCTCCAGCAAGAAAGCTTTGGGCACCATTCCATTCTACATAGAGAACATTGCAAAGGGGTGGAGTAGGGTTCCTGAGCACAGGGTAGGTTCTGGGTTCCAGGGATGAGGTTTCTATGTAGGAGCACACTGATGTGAAGAGTACTAAGCTTAGGGGTTGTCAAATTCTGGTTCTGTGTTAGAGATGACCTAGGAGATACCTCCCCTTTGCCAGAGCTCTCAGCCTTTTCTGTTCCAATAGGAGAAGCTTAGTGGGACTGTAGCTAATAGAGCACCCAACATTTGCAGCTTATACATCTTAAGCCTTTCGTCCTTCTTTCTTTCCCTGTAGCACCTTCAGCTTTCAGGGTCTGCGGCTGGACGAAGCTCTCCGTCTCTACCTGGAAGCCTTCCGCTTGCCCGGGGAAGCACCAGTCATCCAGAGGTTGCTAGAGGCATTCACAGAACATTGGAGGGTGAGTTTGAGTGGCAGGGACTGAGCCCAGCATCCCAAATTAATTTGACTAAGGGTTTCTATGGCTTCAACTGAAGGACCCAGTTGCTGTCTCCTAAGAAGGCTGAGAGCAATGTCAGTGAGCTTTCCTATAGAGGGGCCAGCTTCCATCAGGGAGTTGGCAAGAGATGGGCCTCTTTCTGGCTGGTACCTTCCTCTTTATCATCATTGACCAGTGGGTTGGTAGTGAGGGTTTGATTGGCCAGAGAAGGGCATTGACATAGGTGGGGTCTTTGATTTTTCAGAATTGTAATGGCTCCCCATTTGCCAATAGCGATGCCTGCTTTGCCCTGGCCTATGCTGTCATCATGCTTAATACTGACCAGCACAACCACAATGTTCGCAAGCAAAATGCACCCATGACCCTGGAGGTAAGATTGGATCCCAGCCATGGCAGAGCAGTTCCAGCACAGCTTTGGAGGTAGCAGGAAGGACATGGGTTTTCCAGTGGGCACAATAGACAAGCTTCTGTCCAAGGGAGTCAGGGGGCGCTGGCCAATCCAGAAGAGGAACTGGGGTAGGGAAGTGGATTCTATCACTTACTGTTTCCTAAAGTCCTATTTACCACAGACCCAGGAGTTCCCTGAGTGGGGCTTCAGCATTGACACATGGGGGGTAAAGCTTATTGCCCTGTCTCTAGGAGTTTCGCAAAAATCTAAAAGGTGTGAATGGAGGCAAGGACTTTGAGCAAGACATTCTGGAGGACATGTACCATGCCATCAAGTGAGTATGCGTAGAGAATGGTGTAGCATCTCTGTTAAGGAGAAACACGCTACTTCCTTCTCCAGATTTTGGAGTCACATCAGACTGCAGTGACTCATACACCCTGGATTTAGCATCGTAATTTATCTGGGCAGCCCCTTCTCCCCCAACTGATTTATTCCTCAAAGAAGCCTGAATAGTACTGGAACTTTAGTACCCTGAGCCAGGATCCAAACTGCCCCTGCTAAGTGGAATGTCATCACCCCATTTTCCGAACGCAGAGAAGCTGGGTTTTCCTGTCTAGCTTGCAAGATGCATTATGGGGCTAGTAGAGAACCCAAGATGGGTACTAGAGGATGAGGTTTGGGACACTTAGGTTTCTACTGTAAATCAGAAAAGGTAGAATTGTTCATCCTCTCATACCCAGAAAAAATATGAGATCTTACTATAGAACTAAAGGCCCACTGAGAGATGGGGCTTGGAGATTATGGGATGCTTCCTTTCTTTCTCCTTGGTGCCACTGGTGGGGAGGGAAGCAGACCACTGAGCTGCAGTTTTGATGACCTCTCATTGAAGGAAAGTGTCAGTAATGGGCAGAAAGCCCCTTGTCCTAGTTTGTAACCAGTCAGGTTCAGAGCAGTGCACCTACTCCTTTTGTTACCTCCTGACAGGAATGAGGAAATTGTGATGCCTGAGGAGCAGACAGGCCTGGTTCGGGAGAATTATGTATGGAATGTGCTGCTTCATCGAGGTGCCACCCCAGAAGGCATATTCCTACGTGTGCCTGCTGGCAGCTACGATCTTGACCTCTTCACCATGACCTGGGGCCCCACTATTGCTGCTCTTTCTTATGTCTTTGACAAAAGCCTTGAGGAGACAATCATCCAAAAAGCCATCTCAGGCTTCAGGTAGCCACAGTTTGACTATGGTCTTGGATCTCCTTCCACCTCTTTGATTTAACT
The DNA here is from genome assembly GCF_005190385.1 of Monodon monoceros. Taxonomy (NCBI): domain Eukaryota; kingdom Metazoa; phylum Chordata; class Mammalia; order Artiodactyla; family Monodontidae; genus Monodon; species Monodon monoceros. The sequence goes on from NW_021703781.1 coordinate 56,313,393, forward strand.
TGGTTGCCTCCATGCCTCTCTGACTCCTACTCTTATTTTCCTTAGAATGGGTTCCTCCTGAGTTTTCAGGGAGGCTGAAGCTTGGGAAAGCTCAGACTCAAGAGTAAAAGGTTTCTTCCTGGGACTGATTAGGGAAGAATCCCAAGCAAGCCTCCTTGGGGACTTGGAAGGGCTGCCTGGCCTTTCAGTGACTGTATCTGATATGTGACGTTACAGGAAGTGCGCCATGATCTCCGCCCACTATGGCCTCAGTGATGTGTTTGACAATCTCATCATCTCTCTATGCAAATTCACAGCTCTCAGCAGTGAGGTGAGCAGGGACAGGAACTGTGTACTTGGAGTTCCAAAGGAAGACCTCTCTTTTAGCCATAGACCTACCCTTATCTGTGGAGCTGGTTTCCATCAGCATATTCTCTCACTACCCCTGGACTACAGTAGAGCTTAGCCATTTCTGTCTGACATACCCTAGGATGAGAATAGCATTATCTTATATAATGGGGATGAGAGAAGAGATGCAATAGTGGAGAAGGCCTTAGCCAGGGTAGCCCTTCCCACCAGTATTATGGGGGATTGAAGCAGAACTAGCAGAAGGACCCTCAGGAACCATAGGTAGAGGCCTAAGAGAATCTCCTTTCAAGACATTTGCCAGGGCCTAAGCCTCATCTCATCTTCCTTTCCAGTCCATTGAGAACCTGCCCACTGTGTTTGGAAGCAACCCTAAAGCCCACATTGCAGCCAAGACAGTATTCCATTTGGCCCATCGTCATGGTGACATCCTGCGGGAGGGCTGGAAGAATATCATGGAGGCCATGCTGCAGCTCTTCCGAGCCCAACTGCTGCCCAAGGCTATGGTGGAGGTAATTCTTGGTAGGAGACTAATCAATCATAACAAGGCAAGAGCTCCAAGATTACGTACTGTCTGCATATAGAACTGGTTGAGAGTAGCACTGGGCCTGATGCATGCTGAAACTTAACAGGAACGCCTCAAATGTAAGACCACAGATCTTTGGCCATGGGGATAGCTGTGAAGGAAGGCTGGTAGAAGTTGTTGCCAGTCATCAATTGGAGGGGCCCAGTCAATAGTGTAGGGCAGAGGACAACAGGAAGAAAGCCAGAAAACTTTGCATGGCAGAGCAGGAAATGCAGAGGGCATGTGGAAAGAAATTATTCTTGACCTGATTTTCCAGGTAGAAGATTTTGTGGATCCCAATGGCAAGATCTCTCTACAACGGGAAGAGACACCATCAAACCGGTGAGGGGAAATCAGAGGCTGGAGACCTTGCAGAGGGAGGATTAGAACTCTGGAGCTCACTAGAGCTTGTACTCTCTTTCTACAGAGGAGAGTCGACAGTGCTGAGCTTTGTGAGCTGGCTGACACTTAGTGGTACTGAGCAGTCTAGCGTGCGGGGCCCATCCACTGAGAACCAAGAGGCCAAGAGAATGGCCTTGGACTGTATCAAGGTAACTGCCCCTGCCTACCCCTGGTGAACAAGCCTAGACCCTTCTCTACTAGATAGACACTGTCCTATGAACTGAAGAATAGGGTCATCTAGGGTTTGTGACCAGAGCTGACTCCTTCTGCCCTCTCTCCCTGGCTTCTTGGGAACATTCTCTTCCCTCTAGTCCTTATCAATAACCCCTCTCTCGGGGCTTCCCTGATGGCGCAGTGGTTGAGAGTCCGCCTGCCGATGCAGGGGACACGGGTTCATGCCCCAGTCCGGGAAGATCCCACATGCTGTGGAGCAGCTGGGCCCGTGAGCCATGGCCACCGAGCCTGCGTGTCCAGAGCCTGCGCTCCACAACGGGAGAGGCCACAACAGTAAGAGGCCCGCATACAGCAAAAAAAAAAAAAAAAAAAAACCCTCTCTTGTGCCGCCTCTAGCAATGTGACCCAGAAAAGATGATCACAGAAAGCAAATTCCTCCAGCTGGAGTCACTGCAGGAGCTCATGAAGGTACAGAGTGAAGAGGGAAGAGGGGTGAAAGGCCTGGCTGGGTCTGGGAGGGGAGACAGGGATAGTGGTGTGTGCCTCAGTTTCTGTCAGGGGTGGGCCAGTGGCTGGCTTCTCCTCCATGCCTGTTTTCCTGCTGTTATTCTCCTCCAGGCTCTGGTCTCAGTGACACCAGATGAAGAGACCTATGATGAAGAGGATGCTGCTTTCTGCCTGGAGATGCTGCTGAGGATTGTGCTGGAGAACAGGTAGAAGGCAGCCTTTAGGCAGGCCTCATACTGGGCTTGTGCCAAGGGGATGGAAGCCTGGAGTAATCTTGCAGAGTGGGCTCTAGGGACAAGAAGCACATGAAGCTATAGGCAGTAGAGGAGAAGCTTGCTCGTTATAGCTGCCTGCTTAGGGTATAATACCACTGAACTCTGAAGGACCTAGCCTCAATCAGAAAAAGAGGCTTATTGCCCAGTGGCCTTTACAGCTGAGACTATCCTCATCCCTTATGTTTCTCAGGGACCGTGTGGGCTGTGTGTGGCAGACTGTTCGAGACCATCTATACCACCTGTGTGTCCAGGCACAGGACTTCTGCTTCCTTGTGGAGCGGGCAGTGGTGGGGCTGCTGCGCCTAGCCATTAGGCTACTCCGGAGAGAAGAAATCAGTGGCCAGGTAAGCTGAGTGCAGCTGGGAAGGCAGGAAGGTATACAAGGGACTAAAGCCACAGTATCAGTTATGGATATGGCCTGAGACAGAGACTTCATTTAGTGCCCCATAGCATGAGCCCAGTAACCTACCACAGGGCTAGGGGAGTCTAACAGGGACATTGAGAGTGAATCTGGAATGGCCTCAGGCATGAAGCTAGTACTCAGCACCTCTGCTCAGTAGGGCTGGACGGCTGCTGCCTTGTGGCAGTCCCAGCCCCATACCTGATTTCCTGGCTCTCATGCTTAGGACCCTCCTGAGATCTCTTCACCCAATTTATAAAAGACAAACAGTATAGAAATGAGTTCAGGAAGGTCACAGGATATAAGATCAATACACAAAAATTAATCACATTTCTTTATACTAACAATGAACATATAGAAAATGAAACCATTTACAAGTGCTCCAAATGAAATCAAATACTTAGCTATACACCTAACAAAACATGTATAGGATCTGTATGCTGAAACTTACAAATGCTAATGAAAGATACTAAAGACCCAAATAAATGAAGAGGCATACCATATGCGTGGATTGGAAGACTCAACGTAGTGAAGACGTCATTCCTCCCTTAATTGATCTGTAAGTTTAATGCAACTCCTATGAAAATCCCAGCAAGGTTTTTTTGTAGACATAGACAAGCTTATTCTAAGATGGAAAAGCACAGGCCCTAGAATAGCTGAACATTTTGAGAAAAAACGTGGGAGGAATCACTCCATCTGATATTAAGGCTTACTATACAGCTATAGTAATCAACACTGTGGTATTTTTGGAGGGACAGACACATGCATCGATGTAACAGGAGAAACCAGAAATAGACGCACACAAAGATGCCTAACTAATTTTTTGACAAAGGTGCAAAAACAATTCAGTGGAGGAAGGATAATCCTTTTAATTGCTGGAGCAATTGAAATCCATGGTTGAGGGGGCAGGGGACAAATGAACTTTGACCTAAGCCTCATACCTTATAGAAAAATTAACTCAAAATGAATCATAGAATTAAATGTAAAATGTAAAACTATGAAACCCTAGAAAGAAAAATAGGAGGATATCTTTGGGAGCTAGGCAAAAAGTTCTTAGACTTGACACCAAAAATACAATTCATAAAAGGAAAAACTGGTAGATTTCATCAATATTAAAAATTCTACTCTATGAGAGCCCAGTGTGAAAAGGAGGTAAAGACAAGGAGTGTATGTTTGCAAATCAAATATCTGAAAAAAGACTAATACCTAAAATATAAAAGAACTCAAAATGTAACAGTAAAAAAAAAAAAAAACAGACCAATTAGAAAATGGATGAAAGATATGAAGAAGATATACAGATGGCAGATAAGCACATGAAGAAGCTTAAGTGGTGTTCATCATCATTATCCAACAGGGAAATGCAAATTAAAACCACAGTGAGATACCACTACACACCTGTCAGAATGGCTAAAGTGAAAAACAGTGATAATACCAAATGCAGACAAGGATGTGGGTCAGTCACTCATAAATTTCTGGTAGGAATATAAAATGATAGAGCAGTTTCTTATAAAACTAAACATGCAGTTACAACACAATCCAGCAGTTGCACTCTTGGGCACTTATCCCAGAGAAATGAAAATTTACTTTTATAAAAAACCTATACATGAATGTTCACAGGATCTTTATTTGTAGTAGCCAGAAACTAGAATCAGCCCAGATGGTTTTCAGCGTAAAGTGTAGTACATACATACCATGGAATACTATTCAGCAATTAAAAGCAACAAACTGTTGCTACATGCAGCAACTTGCATGACTGTCCAAGGAATTATACTAAGTGAAAAAAGCCAATCCCAAATGGTTATATACTATATCATTCCATTTATATGATGTTTTTGAATTGACGAGGTTTTAGAAGTTGTGGACAGATGGCCGGGGGCTAGGGATGGGAGCAAGAAAGGCAGGTGTGGTTATAAAAGGGCAACACAAGGGATCCTGTGGTGTTGGAACTATTCAACATCTTGGCTAGTGGTGGATACACAAACCTACACAAGTGCTTAAATTGTGTAGAACTTAAGCCACGTATGAGTACAAGTAAAACTGGGGAAATCTGAATAAGATTAGTGAATTGTATCAATGTCAGTATCCTGGTTATGATATTATGCTGTAGTTTTGCATAATGTTGCTGGTCTTTTTTTCAGTTTTTAAAAAATTAAACTTTGAAAATAGAGATAATTATAGATTCATATGCAGTCTATTTTATAATAAAGTATTGGATATCTCAGGTAATTTATTGAATACTGTACTGAAAGTGGCAAACAGAATGGTTGTCTGGGTATGGAATGGTTCTAAGTGCATCAGTTGTTTACCCTCATAATGGCATGGCTGACTGAGAGCTGTGGCTCCCTGCCACTGCCCAGCATCACAAAAGAGTATTGTGCTGCATATCAGTAGCCCTGGAAAAAATCAAAACTCAAAGTATGGTTTCTACTGAATGTGTTTCACTTTTATACCATTGTGAAGTCAAAAAAATCTAAGTTAAATTATCATAAGTTGGGGGCTGTCTGTACACTTTACCCCAATGGTAGCATTGTGCAAAACTATAGTGTAGTATCATAACCAAGATACTGACATTGATACAATTCACTAATCTTATACAGATTTCCTCAGTTTTACTTGTATTCATACGTGTATTAAGTTCTACACAATTTAAGCACTTGCGTAGGTTTGTGTATCTACCACTAGCCAAGATGCTGAATAGTTCCAACACCACAGGATCCCTCGTATTGCCCTTTTATAAACACACCTGCCTCTTTCTTGCCCCCATTCCTAGCCCCTGGCCATCTGTCCACAGAGTACCCTAAGTTGGGTCTTAGCCAAAACTGTTCTCACTAACCTAGGGAGGCTGGTGGGGAAGGAGGCTAGACAAGACGCGTGTGCCCACTTTCCACTTCCTGCTCCCATCTCCTGCCCCAGGTACTGCTCTCCCTGCGCATTTTGCTACTAATGAAGCCCAGCGTGTTGTCCCGAGTCAGTCACCAGGTAGCCTATGGGCTCCATGAACTCCTTAAGACTAATGCAGCCAACATCCACTCAAGTGATGACTGGGCCACCCTCTTCACGCTGCTGGAGTGCATTGGCTCAGGTGTAAAGCCTCCAGCTGCCCTGCAGGCCACAGCCAGGGCCGATGCACCTGATGCTGGTAAGCCCTTTCCCAGAGAGACCCACGCTGGCAGATAAACAATTATGGCCCCAGTGGTTGAGACAGGAAAACAAAACGCAGGTTGTTGTGTTCAGCAGATTAAATACCCCTGGCTTCTGCCCTCTGCTTCCAGAGCTTCCTGTGCCTAACGGGCCTCTCCCCATTACCCACAGATTAAACAGCATAAAGGCAAGTAGGCAATGGAGAAGGCTATGAAGCCAGGCTTCCTACTGTCCTGAGGACTGTTTTCTCAGAAACTCTGTCCTCACTGCCACCTCCCTCCCCAACAGCTGCTACTAGATGCTGTCAGGAGCCCAAATTAGCCTGCTGCCCCATTTGGTCAACAGAGAAGCTCTCCAGGCCATCCTTCAGCCCTCTAGTGACAGGGCTGAAACTAATCCAGACAAAGAGAAAAGAGAGGCCAGGCTTCAGCACCTTTCTTCTGAGAGCTGAAACTATGCCTCATCCCAACTTCCCCATCCCCATCCTGACTCTGCCCCTCTCCCTGCTGGCTCAGGGGCCCAATCAGATAGTGAACTCCCATCCTTCCATCAAAATGATGTGAGCCTGGACCGAGGGTACACTTCTGACTCGGAGGTCTACACTGACCATGGCAGGCCTGGCAAGATTCACCGATCAGCCACAGATGCTGATGTGGTCAACAGCGGTTGGTTAGTGGTGAGTGAGCATACGGGCAGCGGGTGAGTCTTCCCCTCTTGGCCTGTGGGAAAGATTCCTGGCCTTCTGAGAGGGCAGCTAGGGGAAGATCAGGGTCAAGCCTGGATTCTCAGGTCCTCTGTACTTTACAGGTGGGGAAGGATGACATCGATAACTCCAAGCCAGGGCCTGAGACCAGCTGGCCAGGTCCTTCACCCCTGGTCAATCAGTACAGCCTAACAGTGGGGCTGGACCTCGGGCCTCATGACACCAAGTCCCTGCTCAAGTGTGTGGAGTCCCTGTCCTTCATCGTGCGTGACGCTGCCCACATCACACCTGACAACTTTGAGCTCTGTGTCAAGACTCTCCGCATCTTTGTGGAGGCCAGTCTGAATGGCGGTGGGTCACCTGATGAAGGGGCAGTTGGGGAGTAACCATGTGAATTACGGGGGAAAGGGAGGAGCAGGCCATCTGTACCCATGGATATGGAAATGTGACCTGCGTCTGGCCCTGCTCAGGGTGCAAGTCCCAGGAGAAACGTGGCAAGAGTCACAAGTATGACAGCAAAGGGAACCGCTTCAAGAAGAAATCCAAGGAAGGCTCAATGCTTCGGCGGCCTCGAACCTCCAGCCAACATGCCACTCGGGGCGGGCATAGTGATGACGATGAGGACGAAGGTGTGCCTGCCAGCTACCATACGGTGTCTTTACAGGTCAGTCAGGACGTAAGTATGGCACCCTTTACTTCCTCTCCTCTCCTGGTACCTGACATTGGGAGCCTTGGTGGGGCCAGGGAAAGCCAGGGCGGAAAGGAAGGGCCTGTGTTCCAGCCAGGGCCTCAGCCAGTGTCCCCACAGTGCCCCCCTGTCCAGGACCGCGTGTAAGTCTTTGTTTGCTTCATTTTTAAATTATAGTTTGTTTTTGAAATAAGTAATTCAAATGCACATAGCACAGAGTTCAAAAGGTACAAAAGGGTAAGCAGATAAAAGTCCCATTCATTTTCTGTCCCCAGCTGCTAAGTTCCCCTTACCAGAGGCAACCACTGCCATCAGTTTCTTGTTTATCCTTCCAGAGTTATTCTGTTGTCTATTCAGGACATATAAAATTTATTTTATGAGCAGACTTTACATCACTAAATAAATGGAGAATTAATTGCTTTAAATAGAATAACCTTAGAAAAATTACAAAAACAAAAAATTATTAAATCTGGCCAGACACTGTTGCCTATCAAAGCCTCTGAGCCTGAGGTTTGCTGTTTTTAAAATGAGATTAACAAGATGAGGCTTTATCTGTCATCAGAAAGTATGAAAAAGGAGTGAAAAAGTACCTTTCTCACTGTGTAATTGTGTTATTAAATACTTAGTCCACACACCTCCTCAAATCCCCGCTACTAGGAGTAATACCCATCTTTGGGAAACACTGGTCAGGACTAGGACAACCAGCTCATAAAGTTGAGGAGAAGGGAGTGGTGAGAGGGGTGGAGTATGGTGTGATCGGTACTAGGGACTCCCTTGAGGACTCAATCAGGGACAGTGGGAGTGGGCTGGTGAGGAGGGGATCCACCAGACCTAACCCCACTCATGTCGTGCCCCTCCTGTGACCCAGTTGCTAGACCTGATGCACACCCTACACACAAGGGCAGCCTCTATCTACAGCTCATGGGCGGAGGAGCAGTGCCACCTGGACACAGGAGGCCGGAAGATCGAAGCGGATTCACGCACCCTCTGGGCCCACTGTTGGTGCCCTTTACTTCAGGGTAAACCTCAGGGGAGCAGGCAGGGCAGGGGCAGAGGTGGAGCTGGCGCTTGGGAAGTACCAGGATCAGGATGCCCAAAGGATCCTGAGCCTGTTCTCATTCTCAGGCATTGCCTGCCTGTGCTGTGATGCCCGGCGCCAGGTGCGGATGCAGGCACTGACCTATCTGCAGCGAGCACTACTGGTACATGATCTGCAAAAGTTAGATGCCCTGGAATGGGAGTCCTGTTTTAACAAGGTAGGACTTCCCTCTGGTCTTAAGGTAAAGTGCAAATCCTAAAGACAAGGAGAGCCAAGCAGCTTGAAGAGCTGATGTCAATTCTCAGCCTGTATCAGACCTTCCCTCCTGTTCTGTACCCATCCACCGCAGCCCAGGGTCAAGTGGACAAGGCTTCCACCTGACCCTGCTAGGGAGATGTTGGCTTCTTACCCACCAGGTGCTGTTTCCTCTACTGACCAAGCTCTTGGAAAACATCAGCCCTGCAGATGTGGGCGGGATGGAGGAGACCCGGATGAGGGCTTCCACCCTGCTCTCTAAGGTACTGCTCATGACCCTACACCCACCCACTCTCCCCACACCTGCCTCTTCGCAAGCAGGGAAGCCAAGGCTACTGGGAGGACCTAGAGATGTAATGTAGGTGCTTAGGACTCCCAGCTATGGAGACTCAGCAGGACCCAGGGACCTGGGAGGATTTTGGAATTCAGAGGAGCCTCTGATCCAAGATTCCCACACAAGATAGGGCAGGCTTGCCTCCCACCCTTGGAGAGGGGTGCAGAAGGCTCGTACCCTACTCTTGGCTGAGGGGCTGGGGGACCATAGGTCTTCCTGCAGCACCTGTCTCCACTGCTGTCGCTCTCTACCTTTGCGGCCCTCTGGCTGACCATCCTGGATTTCATGGACAAGTACATGCACGCAGGCTCCAGCGACTTACTGGTACGTTCTGCCTCAGCCCAACTCCAGCTGCCTACTTCCTCTCCCATCTTCTGGGAGGACTTGCTGTTTCTCCCTTGGTGGCTGCCTTCTCCTTACCATATCCCCCCATGCCCTCTTTCCCATTCTCATGGCCCCACTGCCACCTGCAGTCAGAGGCCATCCCTGAGTCTCTGAAGAACATGCTCCTGGTGATGGACACAGCAGAGATTTTCCACAGTGCGGATGCCCGAGGAGGCAGCCCCTCAGCCCTCTGGGAGATCACCTGGGAGCGCATTGACTGTTTCCTGCCCCACCTACGAGATGAGCTCTTCAAGCAGACTGTCATCCAGGGTAGGGGGCTCCAACCAACTTCATCAAAGAGAGTCTGGAGCTAATAATTAGTTCTCTGTGCCTGGGGTGGGGGTTAAGTCTAGTGAGTAGCCAGGACTCTACTTGAAATAAAGCACCGAGAGCCGCCATCTGGATTCTCTACCCTCCCCAGACCCTGTGCCCATGGAGCCTCATGCCCCAAAACCTCTGGCCTCAGCCCACCTGACTCCTGCTGCTGGTGACACCAGGACACCTGGCCATCCACCTCCCCCAGAGATGCCCTCTGAGCTGGGGACCTGTGGTGAGTCCCTCTGAGCGAGTTTGCTGGATGTCAAACAGGAAGTCAAGGAGGTCCGGGGTACTTTGAGATTGCTGCTGGGCATGGGCTGTGAGCCAGGGGAAGGAAAGAACCAGAAGATCCTGTTCACCTGCACTTCTTATGGGAAATGGCAGGGCCAGGTCAGCTATGATGAGCTAGCTGCCTGGGATTTTCAGGCTTCAGAGAAGGAGGCTGGATCAGGGACTTGGAATGAATATGCAGAGGTTGCCCTTCAGGAATTCTAATAAAGACCAGACCAAAATTAACCTACTGGAGGTACAGCAAAGAAGATAAAGGGTAGATATAAGGTAGCTGGACACTGGAATAAGTTTTGAGCAGAGACTCTCAACTGTGTAGACTGGGAGGGGTCATCTTGCTTACAGGAGTGGGAGAAGCAGAAGTTTGGTAAACTAGCTGCAGAATGTGAGCGAGTCTGACTGCAGCCACCTTGCTTTCCCTCTAGACTTTGAGAAGCCCGAGGGCCCCCGACCTGCCAACAGCAGCTCCTCTGGATCACCAGTGGCATCGAGCCCCAGCAGACTGAGCCCTACCCCGGATGGGCCTCCACCCCTGGCTCAGCCCCCACTGATCCTGCAGCCCTTGGCCTCCCCACTGCAGGTGGGCGTGCCCCCCATGACTCTGCCTATCATACTCAACCCCGCTCTCATCGAGGCCACCTCACCTGTGCCCCTCCTGGCCACACCCCGCCCCACAGACCCCCTGCCCACCTCTGAGGTCAACTAAGGCAGGGCCCTCAGCGATCAGGACCAGTACTTCCTACCAGGCTGTCCCTGGCCCACCTCTCAGCTGTCCCAGGGGCCACAAATTCTTCAGTCCCAGTCCAAGCTGCTATCACTGCTACTTGGATGGGGACCTGAAAAAGAACTTTTACAGCCCCTCCTGGGACCCACAGTCAGTCTGTGGGACCTTCCTCCTCTGCTCTCCATTCCTGGGAGTCCAACCTGAGAGCACACTCAGGTATCACCTGCAGCCTGGCAGCTCGGGGAGGCATCACTGTACCAGCCCTGCAGTGCCCGCCCTTGTGCTCCTCCTGCCCGTGGTCAGGCATCGAGAGCCAAGCCAATCACTCTGCACTTTGTTTCCCTCTCCCAACCCCACTCCCATCAGCCCTGGGCCACCTCCTCTAGTTCTTCCTCTTTTATTAATTAGTTGGTCAGTTTGGAGAGTTGATTGGCGCCATGGAGGGTGGACAGGTGGGGCTGGACAGAGGGACTGCCCACAGGAGCATGTACATATGGAAAAACAGGACAACAATGGATTTTTTATGATGTAATAAATGTCTTAGTACCAACATCATTGCCTTTCCCTCTGGTTTCCTTCTTGAGTTTGTGGGTACCATGTTTCGGGATACCCAGGCCATCACATGAACAGAAATGAGACTGAGCCTACCAACAGTCTGGCCCACGTGGCCCCTGGTCACCAGCCAGCCAGACGCCAGGACGCAGTCAGGATTCCTTCACTGCTGCTGCCCCACGACCACCATCACAGCAGTGCCCCCTTAGCACCAGGGATGCGCTAGGGGGTTGGCAGTTGTCCTCTTCCCTAACTGCTCCATCGGAGATAACCGTGACAGCCTAGGCTGGGGTCAAAGGGAAGGTGAACCAGAGCTGAGCTGTAGTTATTCAGAAGTCTTCCCTCAGATGTGCCTCATAGTCCCAGGAGCAGAGAGGAGCCCATGGGGCTTAGGGGGTGGGAGGCTATCTTGCCCATAGCTGTGATCATGTGTTTCTGGACACAGGGCATTCATTTTGGCCCAGAACTGAGGAGGGAAAATTTCTTCCCATCCCACAGCCTCCATCTACCCCAGTCACTGCAAGCATGATTGGAGAACCCCTCCCCTTCTTTCCCTTTGCGTCAGGGTGAGATAAGTGGGAGTGTGTATGGGGCAGGCAGTGTGGCCCCTGCAGGGGTGAGGTACTGTGGGTGTGATGCAGAATACTATTAAGCTTTCCCAGGTGAAGCATCTCCATCATCTTGGCATCCTCCTTCACCATGGTCTCTTCCCCCAGGGGAAGGGAGGGCAGAGAGTGGTACCTGCTGTACTACCAGCTGGCCTCCCTCATGGAGAGTTAGGGGCACTCACCTCTTCATTGGTCCTAGATGTCTATGTAATCGTTCAGCACCTTGGGCTTTCCTTTGCTCAGCACAACCAGGTGGATGTTGCTGGGTCTGGATGTCTGTAAGTGCCTCCCTCGGGTGCTTTGGAAATGGAAACAGCCTGATGTGGAACAATACTGACATGAGTCCTGCAGCTCTTACACTAGTTTCTCCCTCTTCCCTTCCTTCTGCAAGTAGTCCAGACCATGCCTGCTTTCCACACTAACTAGAAGCCTTGCTCCTGGGAAAATTAGGAGTAAGACTGCACTCCTTCTTTGCACATTTCTGTATGAGTGCAGAAAAGCCCGGAACTACAGTCAGGTTAACACTAGGGCCGTTGGCTTCAGCTATAACATCTCTGTTCTCCCTTCTGAGCCCCACAGCTCTGCCTTCAGAAGCTTCTGTTTCCCTATGGGGGAAACAACATTGACTACTGTATAGAAACCTGAAGGCTATGAACAAAGGAATATGAAAAGTCTGTATCCCTCAGTCTACAAATATCGGGAAACAAGGTGGAGTAATTGCAAACTGAACCCTTCCCCGCTGGCAAGCAAAGAAAAACATTTGTTGGAAGCCTCATTCTGTTATAGAAAGATCAACTGACACATACGTGACTTGTGTGGTTGACAGTGTTGTCTCTGTCAGGCAAGGGAAACTACAAGAAGAACTAATATTCAGGCCTTAATTCTGACCAACAAAGAATGGCTGATGATGTGGAAGTGACAAAACTTGTGGGAAAGTAATAGAATAATCTGAAGGGAAATGTTGGTCTTAATGATGTCTCCTATAAGAACTCTAGGATAGCAGGCTTCAAAAAGTCCAGAGGAAAGCTAGAGACTTTTAAGACCCTAACATGGAGAAGTGACATTGTTGGAACACCAATATATGTCAATATTAAGTGCACTGCTTACCCAACCTTGTAGAGGTATTTACTCCTCTTACAGATGAGGCAACAGGTTCAGAGAGGCCAAATTCCTGGGAAGTTAGGGAGCTGGGATTCAAACCCAGGTCTGTCTCACTCTAAACCCCATGGTCTTTCCTATGACACTTCCTCAGCTCAAAAGTAGTAGTGGTGGGGCACAGTGGTTAAGAATCCGCCTGCCAATGCAGGGGACACAGGTCCGAGCCCTGGTGCTGGAAGATCCCACATGCTGCAGAGCAACTAAGCCTGCAAGCCACAACTACTGAGCCTGCATGCTACAACTATTGAGCCCATGAGCCACAACTACTGAAGCCCGTGCATCTAGAGCCTGTGCTCCTTAAGAAGAGAAGCCACCGCAATGATAAGCCAGTGCACTGCAACAAAGAGTAGAGAAAGCCCGCGCGCAGCAGCGAAGACCCAACGCTGCCAAAAAAACCCAAAAAAGAATGCCCCAGGGCTCAGTGCTTGTCAACTTCTTTTCTCCACATTCAATCGTGGGGTGATGTCCACTGTTGAAACTTTAAATACCATCCATCACTCTGACTTTATGTACAACTACCCCTCATCTCTTCTAGGTTCTTATACCAATGCCCACACCCCACCACCCATATCCCACACCCAATCCCTCAGCAAGTCTTGTTGCTTCTGTCTTTCAAATCTATCTGGAATGTGACTACTTCTCCCACCCTCACCCACTACCACCCAAGTCTAAGCCACCATCTATTGGACTACTGGTCTCCCTCCTTCATTCTAGTCCCATACTCTCTACCCTTTACTCTCCACACAGCAGCCAAATGGATACTTTCAATACATGTCATATCATTTTCACTCCACTGCCCAAAACCCTCAAATGGATGTCCATCTCATTCAGCATAAAATCCAAAATTCTTACTTTTTCTCACCTACCTAACTAACCTTGCTGGTCCTCAAATATACCAAACGCATTTGTATCAGACCTTTACACTACTGGTGCCTCCACCTGGAATGCTCTTCCCTCAGATATCCACATAACTCACCCCCTCACTTTTTTCAAGTCACTGTTCAAATGTTACCTCATCAGAGAAGACTTCCCTGACTGCTACACAGAAAACACTTGTCACTCTCTATACTCTTACTACTTTATTTTTCTCTGTAGCACTTATCACCAACTGACATATTATACAACCATTTGATTTTTGTCTTCAAATAGGGACACTGATTTCTAGAATAGGCCCTCCCTATTTATTGGTGAGTGAATGGAGCGAATTTATGGTGCCTCTCTTCTGGGCCAGCAGTAGTGCTAGGCCTGGGTACAGAAACAGAGATAATCATTAGGTTGGAAATTAGTGAAACAAACAATGAAGAGGTTTCCTAAGTCGAGATAGATGAGGCTATAGCAACTAACAATAAACTTTGAGTCAGTTAAAATCTCCAGGACAACACTGGGAATTGTTGGAGCTGACTGATGAATACATGGGGATTCATTATACTATTTTCTCCACTATATATGTTTGAAACTTTCTATGATAAAGGTTTTTCTTTTTCTAAATCTTCAGATAAACTACAGCTTCCCTGGTGGCGCAGTGGTTAAGAATCCACCTGCCAGTGCAGGGGACATGGGTTCAAGCCCTGGTCCGGGAAGATCCCACATGCTGCGGAGCAACTAAGCACATGCACCACAACTACTGAAGCCTGTGCACCTAGAGCCCGTGCTCCACAAGAGAAGCCACTGCAATGAGAAGCCTGTGCACTGCAACGAAGAGTAGCCCCCGCTTGCTGCAACTAGAGAAAGCCTGCGTGCAGCAACGAAGACCCAATGCAGCCAAAAATAAACAAACAAATAAATAAATAAATAGAAAGAAATTACAGCTCAGAATCTCATAATTAGAATAGCTCAACCCCTTGGGCTTCCCTGGTGGCGCAGTGGTTAAGAATCGTCCTGCCAATGCAGGGGACATGGGTTCGAGCCCTGGTCCGGGAAGATCCCACACGCTGTGGAGCAACTAAGCCTGCGTGCCACAACTACTGAGCCTGCGCTCTTGAACCCGTGAGCCACAACTACTGAAGCCCATGTGCCACAACTACTGAAGCCTGCGTGCCTAGAGCCTGTGCTCTGCAACAAGAGAAGCCCTCGCACCGCAACGAAGAGTAGCCCCCGCTCGCTGCAACTAGAGAAAGCCCGCGCGCAGCAACGGAAGACCCAGCGCAGCCAATAAATAAATAAATAAATAAATAAATAAATAAAAAAGAATAGCTCAAGCCCTAGGGTTGCTTTTAGAGACATTTTGGAGACTAAGTGTTCATGCCAATTTCAGCTGTTGGTTTATGAGCACTTTGAAAGGACAGTTGTAATCAATGGTAACTAGCACAGGTTCACTAAGTTGTAGTACACCAATCTAACCTCATTCCATTTTAATTTAACGGTTTTGGGTCTGATTTACCAGGGGAAGGTAGTAGACAATATCTCTGGATTTTGACAAATTATTTGGAGGCCCACAGTGCGGTGGAAAGGCCTGCTTTGTTTTATACAAATTTAGGGGAAAGAGCTTTGTCCTAGAGTTAAGAGACTGGGTTTGATTCTCACTCTGTCCCTTTCTAGCTGTGTATTTGGTTGTGTTAATTCACCTCTCTGAGCCTTAATTTCTTTATCAGTAAAGGTAATATTTACCTCCTAGTGCTGCTGGGAGGAAGAATAAGAATTTATACTAAAGTATCTTAACACAGTATCTGGCACATTCCATTTGCAGGCAACATGAAGAGGGGGAAGTGACAGGAAATAGCCCAAATCAAGGGCCATAATAGTCTCCCTTTATGCAGAGCTACTGCAGGCCTGTAATTCCATTATTAAGGTCAGGGGCAAGTTGCAGGAAAGATCTGAAACAACAGCCTGTGTTCTACCTCGGTGAGCCGAAGGGAGGACGCCTGCAAGAATGGAGATTACTCATGGCACCTCCTAAAAAAAAATTCTACCAACCAGAAATGTCCAGCCTCGGAGTTCAGCACCTTGTGAAATTCTGTACTGACCTTGCTGCCACTAGAAAGGTCGAAGCGGACATTGGAAACTGTATAAAAGGCAATTTCCTACATCGGAGGAAGTTTTAACTATTAATTTTGGATGCCTTTTCCATTCTAATATTCCAAATCTCCGTGATCGATGAACAAGGCCTGAGTCCCCCAAATAAACAACTCATTTCTCTTACGCGGCGCAGACCTGAGTTCAGGTCTGAAAGTCTGGCCAGCTGTTAACCTGCCATTTATAGAACAAGTTTTAGGTACAGATTGTCTCTTCCAGGGAAGACTGATTAAGAGAAGATTACGGAGTCTCCTCGCGGCTCCAGAGAGGCCACCAGATGGCACTCTGGAACCGACTGCAAGATCAACTTCCTCCCTCTTCCCCTAAGTCTTCCCGGCAGCGGGGCCCCGCTCCGGGCGGGGGGCCAGAGGGCTGAGGCAAACCAGCTTCCCCTTGGGGTTCCCCGGCTTCAGAAGTGGCCAAGTATTAGGCGCACCATAAAGCCGAGCAGCAGCGGGGGCTGCCAGCCGGCTGGGACATGCCTGGGTGGGTGAGGAGACTGGAGCCGGGTCCTTCGACTGGGGAATGGCACTCGGTCAGCGGATCCCGCAGCGGACTGGTCCCCAGGCCAGAGCCAGCGCCTGAGAGTCATTCTCACTCCTGCTTCCCGCGCTGCGCAAATATTTCTCCTCTAAGGGGCTGCCTGAGCCACTCCTGATTGGCTGCGCGAGTCCGGAACTTAAACTTTCAGCCAATAAAAAAGAGCATGGCGAGTGACGCACGGGAACGTCACGGGAATTCCCCCCTCCCGGGGGCCGAAAAGGGGCTTTCCCGACTGGAGTCCGGGTGGTTGGAGAGGTGCCGCGACCCGTCCGAGGTGGGTCGGGCAAGGAGAGGATCCGGAACCGGAGCCGCCGCCGCGGTGAGTGGCTGGGTTCAGACCCCTGGGTGGCGGGACGCCGGGAAGGGCAGGAGGAGGGCCCTTAGCTGACCGAGCCCCAGAGCTTAAGAGCGGCATCTGCACACTCTAGAGAGCACGCACACGAACAAGACACGCGGATACACATCAATATCCCTGTACAAAGACGCGGGCCGTACGTATTTCTACACATATGCCGGCGGGTGCACAGGGTCGTCCATGCACTCAGACTCACACATACATGCACACGCAAAACACACTCACCCGTGCACAGGTGCCTGGACCCATACCCTTCACACAGAAACTCAAAGATATGTTCACCTGTGCCCTTACATACATGCTCAGACATGTGTCCACACTGATTAGTTTAAGGACGCTCACCTGTACACGCATGTTCACACCATGCACACACAAGCACATGGGCCGAAACACACTTGTACACCTGTGATGCAGACACATACATGCATTACACACGGCTATGGGACTGGGGGCGGCGTGGGCCCCCAAAGCAGGTGCGGTGTGGGAATCAACAGCTGTACAGATGTTTCGGGGAGAGGGAATAGAGGAACCCATCCCAAGGAGGAGACACCTTTCCTCCCGCCGCCCCGTGGCCCCAGAGACCGGTTCTCGGGGCAGAACCCCGGGGCCCCCGACTGGGAAGAGCCCCCGCCTACAGCCCTTCGGGGAGGAGGCCTCCTTACAGTAGGAATATCCCCCCAAAACCCCCCGGGGTGAATCAGCCGTGGCCTCTCTCGGAGTAGAAAATCCCGAGGTTGCTCCAGGACGGGGGAGGGGAAGGGGACGGGAGGCGGGCCTGGCCCCGGACTAAGTAGCCTCCCCCGGCCTTGAAAGACCCTCCAGGCCCTGGCGCCTGCTCTGGAGGGAGGAGGTGGCCCCCAACCCCGCGGGGCGTTCTCTGGGTCTCGCCGCTCCTCTGCTTGTAGAGGTGCTGCGGGCGCCCGCAGGCCAGCGAGAAGACCTCGCGCCCCTCCCGCCTCGGGGGAGTGGCCAGTGACGTCATTTCCAGGCACGCCCCCTCCGGCCCCGCCTCCCCGTGGTATTTTCGGGACTTTCCTAAGCTGTTCTAACTTTCCTGCCCCTTCCCCGGCCCGGCCCAGCCCAGCTCCAGATTTCGCCCTCCACCGGATCTTGCCCGCCACACCCGGACGGGTAGCTGGAGGAGATCGGACCCTCCCCCAAATTTGGGCCCCCCTCTTCCCCCAACTCCCGTCCTGATCTGTCTCTCCCTACCCCCGCCACTCCTCCCCACCTAAGGCGGGCGCCTGAAACTCTGGGGAACAGGACTCGCCGAAGCCACCGGACAGAGCCGGGCCTAGCCCAGAGACATGGACAGTTGCTACGACCCAGTGAGTCACGCCGCCTGGCCCCAAAGCCGGCCGTCTGCCCCCCCCCGTGCCTGTCTGCTTGTCTGCCCGTCTTTCGGAGTGCCATCTACTCCCCGACACCTGTAATGTCCTCAGATTATCTCACCCTGCCTGTCAGTCAGTCTGTCTACAAACTGCTTACAGTAGGAGCTTTCATATGGGCCTGGGGAGGAGAGGGAGTCATTACTGAGGGCTTACAGAGCTGAGAGGTGGAGGGCTCTGGGGGTGACTCAGAATCAGCTGCCACCCCAGTCTGTCTCCAAACCAGGGTCTGGATGGCATCATTGAATATGATGATTTCAAATTCAACCCGTCCATGGTGGGGCCCAAGGAGCCAGCCCCAGAGACAGGTTAGTAAGTCCCCTGACCTCCCCTTGTCTTGGAGGGAGGGGAAGGCAGGAGTATGTGCCCTCTGCCTTGGGAGTGGGCTCAGAGATCCTGGCTCAGCAAGGCCCCTCTGTCCCCAGCTGATGGCCCCTACCTGGTGATCGTGGAACAGCCTAAGCAGGTGAGCGAGTGGAAGGGATAGTGTGGGATGGCTTCAGCTTTGGGGGCGAGTGGGGTAGTTGCAGCTGGGTGGCCACAGGGAGGGTAACTGACACAGACCCACTTAGGGTTGGGATGGTTAGCTGCTGCTGATCACAGTGGTGTGGTTGTGATTCAGGACACACACATCCAGTCATTATGGTCACTGCTGGCTGGGGGGGATGGGGGGCTGGTGTCTGTCCTGGTCACAATGTCACTGTGCCCTGGCACCTTCAGCGAGGCTTCCGATTTCGATATGGCTGTGAAGGCCCTTCCCACGGAGGACTGCCAGGTGCCTCCAGCGAGAAGGGTCGGAAGACTTATCCCACTGTCAAGGTGAGCCAGGATAGTGCTGGAGGGTGGGCTAGTGGACAGTGTATTCATGGGCATTGCTGACAGCCCTCACCCCTCACAGATCTGTAACTACGAGGGACCGGCCAAGATAGAGGTGGACCTGGTAACACACAGTGACCCGCCTCGTGCTCACGCCCACAGTTTGGTGGGCAAGCAATGCTCGGAGCTGGGGGTCTGCGCAGTGTCTGTGGGGCCCAAGGATATGACTGCCCAGTAGGTGCCCCCTACCCCTGGTCTCCACTGGCGTGCCCCCTCATTGCTTGCCAGTTCTAGGCCCCAGCCCACCTCTGTGAGCTTAGCATCTGACCAAGGGGAGAGACCCTGGTTGGCCCTAGAACCCAAGGCCCCAAGTGAAAACTAGAAAAGCTTCCTAGAGGAAGTAGAGCTGAGCTGAGCCCTGGCAGTGGGGAGGGTGCCTCAGGAGGAAAGAACTGCCTGCAAGGCCTCTGACTCCTCCCCTCCCCTACCCAGATTTAACAACCTGGGTGTCCTGCATGTGACCAAGAAGAACATGATGGAGATTATGATACAAAAACTTCAGAGACAGCGGCTTCGCTCCAGGCCCCAGGGCCTTACGGGTATGGAGGACATGGAGGGAGTCATGGGAGGTGGTCATGGAAGGAGTAGAAAAGGAGGAGGACTCCAGGGGTCACATGTATGCCCGCTGCCCAGAGGCCGAGCGTCGGGAGCTGGAGCAGGAGGCCAAGGAACTAAAGAAGGTGATGGATCTGAGCATTGTGCGGCTGCGCTTTTCTGCCTTCCTTCGAGCCAGTGATGGCTCCTTCTCTCTGCCCCTGAAGCCAGTTATCTCTCAGCCCATCCATGACAGCAGTGAGTATCCTGATCACCTGGGGCCTGGGTGCCAGAGGGAGCATGGAGGGCAACCTTGAACTGTGGAGTCAGATAGGCCTGGGTTTGAACTTGGCCCCACCATGTATGAGCTGAGTGATCTTGAGCAAGTCATTTCCCCTCTCTGAGTATGGCTTCCATCTTGAGTAGATGAAGATACTAGCAGTTCCTGTACCTTTGGGGTTGTTCAGATAATACAAAGCCCCTGGCTTCATAATTGGGACCATGGCTATTATACCCTCTCAAGTAATTGATATCCCATCTCCATAGAGTCTCCTGGAGCCTCAAACCTGAAGATTTCTCGAATGGACAAGACAGCTGGCTCTGTGCGGGGTGGAGATGAGGTTTATCTGCTTTGTGACAAGGTGCAGAAAGGTGAGGCTGGAGCCTAGGCTGGGAGCTAGGGATGTTGGGTATCAAGCTTGGGGACCGGGACAGCTCCAGGACAAATGGCCCTGGAGATTCTACTAGGAGCTGTGGCCAAACTTCAATTTCCCCTGTAGATGACATTGAGGTTCGGTTCTACGAGGATGATGAGAATGGATGGCAGGCCTTCGGGGACTTCTCTCCCACAGATGTTCACAAACAGGTACCCTAGGGCCAGGGCTGGGCCTGGGCCGAAACTAGGCCAAGGCCTTAATACACCTTATGTTCTCCTTCCCCTAGTACGCCATTGTGTTCCGGACACCTCCCTATCATAAGATGAAGATTGAGCGTCCTGTAACTGTGTTCCTGCAACTGAAACGCAAGCGTGGGGGGGATGTCTCTGACTCCAAACAGTTCACCTATTATCCTCTGGTGGAAGGTGGAGCTGGGCTGAAGATCCCACGGGGGCTGGAGGGTGGGGGCTTGGCTGGAGGGTCCCAAGAACTAGATCAGGGGACCCATGAGTCAAATCAGGAGTAGGGAAGGTCCCAGGAAGAGGTGACCCTAGGAGCCAGCCTGAGGGCTTTCAGGGGAAAGGCCATTACCAAACATGGGACAGGGCTCTTGAAGCAAGGCGTGAGTTGGGGTTTTAATATCTCATTTGCCTCTCCCCCCAGACAAGGAGGAGGTGCAGCGGAAGCGGAGGAAAGCCTTGCCCACCTTCTCCCAGCCCTTTGGGGGTGGCTCCCACATGGGTGGAGGCTCTGGGGGCTCGGCTGGGGGTTATGGAGGAGCTGGAGGAGGAGGTGAGTGCTGGTGGCAGGAAGGGGAATGGATGAGGGAGGGGTAAAGGGAAGAAAAGTTGTGGGGGAATAAATCTGGAAGAGTCCTCCTGGTGCCCCCTCCCCACAGTCCTGCCTGTGTCCACAGGTGGCAGCCTCGGCTTTTTCTCCTCCTCCTTGGCCTACAGCCCCTACCAGTCCGGTGCGGCCCCAATGGGCTGCTACCCGGGAGGCGGGGGCGGGGCGCAGATGGCCTCCGAGGCGCCTAGCGTGGATGCTGGGGAGGAAGCAGCAGAGCTGAGCGCCCCCTCCGGGACCCTCCAGCGCGAACAGGCCCCGGAGCTGCTGCATCGAGGTATGGCCTCGGGAATCCGGGTGGTCGGGACGCTGCGGGTGGGGACCTAGCCCATGCCCACACCCCCTGTCGCCCCCAGCAAGGGAATACAACGCGCGCCTGTTCGGCCTGGCGCAGCGCAGCGCCCGAGCCTTGCTCGACTACGGCGTGACGGCAGACGCGCGCGCGCTGCTGGCGGGACAGCGCCACCTGCTGACCGCGCAGGACGAGAACGGAGACACGTAGGTGGGAGGGCGGGCGGCCGGGCGGGCGGGGTCCTGGGCTTGGCGCGGTGGAAGGTCGTGGGGGGCGGGGCGGGAAAGGGACTTAAAACGAGCCAGGGCTCTGGAGTTGGACAGACCCGGTTTCAAGCCTGGCCTCGTTATGCTCTAGTTCTGTCCAAGATACTTAATCTCTGCACACTTCAGTTTTAAAGGGGCACAATAATAGTACGTACTTAGTGCAAAAGGTGCTCGGAAGTATTAAGTTCAGGTGCAGCGATGTCCTTGGAGACGTCTGGGCTGGGCGGGGCCGAGGGAGAGAGATTGTGGAGGTGGTGGGGTTTTGAGAGTGAAGGATGCTGAGTTGCTGGGCTCACTAGGCCAGAGGCTTACTCCCCAACCCCCAGGCCGCTGCATTTGGCCATCATCCACGGGCAGACCAGCGTCATTGAGCAAATAGCCCACGTCATCTACCACGCCCCGCACCTCGGCGTTGTTAATCTCACTAACCACCTGCACCAGGTGAGGGGCATCTATTGGTGAGGGGGTAGGGGTTGGAAGTCAGGTGGGTCTAGGCCAGGAGCAGGCCTGGCTTACTCTGCCTGCCTGCCTCCCCAGACGCCCCTGCATCTGGCAGTGATCACCGGGCAGACCAGCGTGGTGAGCTTCCTGCTGCAGGTGGGCGCAGATCCAGCACTGCTGGATCGGCATGGAGACTCAGCCGTGCACCTGGCACTCCGGGCACGTGCCAGTGCCCCTGACGTGCTGCGCACCCTTCTGCGGAGTGGAGTTCCCAGCATGCCCCAACTGTTGCACTTGCCAGACTTTGAAGGTGAGTTCATCACCTGGACCAGCGGGCAAGGGTGGGGACCAGAGAGGGTACCTGGTGAGTGCCTGTAGTGGACAGGAGGCATCGAGGTCAGATGGTCAGGGGGTCACATTGGGGGCACAGCTGCAGGCTGAGCATCCTGTGTCACTAGGGCTGTACCCTGTACACCTGGCGGTCCGTGCCCGAAGCCCCGAGTGCCTGGATCTGCTGGTGGACAACGGAGCTGAAGTGGAGGCTGCAGAGCGGCAGGGGGGCCGAACAGCCCTGCATCTAGCCACAGAAATGGAGGAGCTGGGGTTGGTCACCCATCTGGTCACCAAGGTGGGACTGAGGATTGTGGAAGGCATGGAGCCAAGGGTGTGGAGGGACTAGGGATGGGGAGGGTGTGGCGGAGGGACAGCCAATCAGTTGGTGCTGTGATCAACCACTCCTTTGCACCCCACAGCTCCGGGCCAACGTGAATGCCCGTACCTTTGCGGGAAACACGCCCCTACACCTGGCAGCTGGACTGGGATCCCCGACCCTCACCCGCCTCCTTCTGAAGGCCGGTCAGTCTCACTCTCAGGGGCATATGAACAGGGCTGGCGGATAGGAAAGGGGGCTTCCCAGTCCCCCCACTTTGCATCCTTAATGTGGGCTCCTGTTGTACTTCTCCGTGACTATCCCCTCACCCAGGTGCCGACATCCATGCAGAGAACGAGGAGCCCTTGTGCCCACTGCCTTCGCCCCCCACCTCTGGTAGTGACTCAGATTCTGAGGGCCCTGAGAGGGACACCCGAGGCAGCTTTCGGGGCCACACACCTCTTGACCTCACTCGCAGCAGCAAGGTGAGGCCAGCCTGGGACTAGAAGTACCAGGGGATGGGGCAGCTGGGCTTATAGATGGGTCCTGAGTATCTGGTACCTGGGCTTAAGGACTGTGATGGGAGGTAGTCAAGGCTGAGGCTGTCTCCCCAGGTGAAGACCTTGCTGCTAAATGCTGCTCAGGACACCGTGGCGCCCCCCCTGACCCCACCTAGCCCTGCAGGTGAGATCTCCCCACCCATTGCCAGATGCCAGACCCCAGACCCCTGCTCACAGAGGTCTCTTCTCCTTCAGGGCCACTCAAGGAGGTCTCCCTTCCTCCATCCCTGTCCTCCGTCCATTGCCCCCGGTGGCCCTTCCTGCCTTATCTATCAGGTTACCACGTGAGAAAGGTGGCATTCAGCTGTGTTTTTGCCCATCTCTGGGGGGTAACTAACATGTTATGTGTGTGTCCCCCTCAGGGCCAGAGATGCCACTCGAGGATACAGTCCTACAGAACCTGGAGCATCTGCTAGACGGGCCAGGAGCCCAGGGCAGCTGGGCAGAGCTGGCAGAACGGCTGGGTCTGCGCAGTCTGGTGGACACATATCGAAAGACGGCCTCACCCAGCGGCAGTCTCCTACGCAGTTACAAGGTCAGTCGGTCCCCGTCCCGTGCTCCATGCCCCAGCCTCAGGTCTCTGGTGCTTCTCTGCGGACACCACACCCTAACCATGACTCAAGCCTCCTGCCTCGTCCTTCTCCTCAGCTGGCTGGTGGGGACTTGGCAGGCCTGCTGGATGCCCTGTCTGACATGGGCCTGGACGAGGGAGTGAGGCTGCTGAGGGGTCCTGAGACCCGAGAAAAGCTGCCTAGCACAGGTAAAGGGGCCCTACCTCAAAGGTGGATCTGGGCTTGGAGGGTGGGAGGCTTGAGGCCTTGACTCTTCCCTATGTCCTTCCCCGTGTCCACTCCCCCAGCAGAGGTGAAGGAGGACAGTGCATATGGGAGCCAGTCGGTGGAACAGGAAGCAGAGAAGCTGGGTCCCCCTCCTGAGCCACCAGGAGGGCTCTGCCACGGACATCCCCAGCCTCAGGTGCACTGAACTGCTGCCACCCACCAGCCCCCTTCCCTCTGTACAGTGTCCCCACCTATTCCAGTTCTTATTTAACACCCCGTGCCCACCCTTCAGTTGGGGCAAATAAAACATTCTCATGAGAAAGGGAGGGGGCGTGGCCTCCTCCCCAACTTAGAGCAGCCCCTGATGTGTGTGACTATTGTTCCTGGGAACCAAGTGCCTATCCTGGCCTCAGGCCAGGCACTGGATAGAGGAGGAGGCCCAGCCAGCAAGTCTAGAGCAGTTTTAATGGAGGTGGAGGCTATACAAAGGGCAGGGCCCACTGAAGGAGGGAAAGCAAGGCCATGCTGCCCCCGGCCTGTGCATAGCGCCTCAGCATGGACACCCTTCCGCCACCTCTGGAAAGAGCGGGTGAGCCCTCATGGAAGGGGGAGGGAAAACCAGCTCAGCCCCAACTCCTGGCTTCTGTCTGAGCCAGGCCCCAGGGTGGAGGGCGATTGCTGGTGTCAGGGGTGGGGTGTCTCAGCAGAAACGTCAGGTCTCCCCCACACACAAAAAAAAGCATCAAAAGTCTAGGGACCCTGGCCCCTCCCGTCCCAGTCCCCTGTACGAAAAAGTGCAAAACATTATCACAAAAAGGGGGTCTCGGAGGGGCCCTTAGCCTAAGGCTCCTGAGGCCCGTGCCCTAGCCCTGCCCTGCCCCGGACACCGCGTCCGGCGCGGTCAGGCCCTGGACCGAGGGGCCCTCCCAGGTGGCCCGAGGCCGGCCCGGGCTCAGGCAGGGCCCTGTCATGCAGGTGCCTGGTGGGCACCACCCGCTCCGCCCCACTCCCACCCTCAACTCAGGGCTTCCACCGCCCACTGCCTGCCCCTGCGCGAGACTCTAGGCCAGGACACTGAGCCCGGGGCTGGCTGGAGGTGTTGGGCTGCGAGGAGGGACTGGAGTGAGGAGGGGGGAGTCCGTCTTCCGTGCTCCCGGCTTGGGCCAGTGCTGCCTCTACCGCATCCAGCTCTTCACTGCCCGCCTTCAGCTTGACCCGAAGCAGCGCTGCATATGTGCCATAGCGAGATTTCTGAGGCAGAGGGGCAGGGATGAGCCTGCTGTCCGCCGTCTGCCCAGCCCACCCCCGTCTGCAGCAGGGAGGGAATGCCAAAGAAGGCTAGGAGATGCCACGTTCTTGCCTACCTCTGAAGCCCCAAAAGCCCCCAAGGACTGACTGCGACATGATCCCTGGGTAGTTTGGTGACCTTCTCTGGGCTCTCTCTAGACTGTCAACTGTAACAGCTAATGTTTCTTGAGCCTTTACCAGAGTTGGCAAAACTGAGCACGTAAGAGACATCATCTCCTTTTATTTCCCTAGTGGGGATGGAACGCTGTCCCTGTCCCACAGAAGAGGAAACTGCGGCTCAGAGGGATTAAGCAGTCTGCCCAGGGTCACTTAGCTAGTCCCACTCTTAGAGTCCATGCCATGAATCACTAGTCTGAGCCTCTGTATGGGGACACAGAGGTCCCACCGGTGGAGCAAGGAGCCACAGAGTTGCCCGGGCCGGGAGGCTCACCTCAAACTCCAGATAGGCCTCCTTCTGCCGCTGTTCCTCAGCCTCCTTGCCCCGGGCCTTCTTGCCCAGATGGGCAGCCCGGTGCTGCCGCAACTCACTTGCCATGGCCTTCAGCTTGGCCTCGTGGGTCCGCATCTGCTCCTCCTAGAGGCCGGGGGAGCATGGTCACTCTGGCAGAGACAGTGCCTTTGTGCAAGTTTTTAGAAAAGGTGCCCCATCCTTTGGACGAACAAAGCACCATGTATGGGTTAACCAACAGTATTTCAGCCTCTGCACGCCCCCCCTATGGCCCATGTCCTGGTGCACTGGACATCTACATGTATCATACACAGTGGCCTGGAGTGCAGTCGGCCTAGGCCTGCCTCACTCCGTCCCGCTGGCACCAGGTGGACAGAGCTGGGGGTACCTGGGGGAGG
Organism: Monodon monoceros; assembly: GCF_005190385.1. Lineage (NCBI taxonomy): Eukaryota > Metazoa > Chordata > Mammalia > Artiodactyla > Monodontidae > Monodon > Monodon monoceros. Next base: position 56,339,604 of record NW_021703781.1, read on the forward strand.
CGGGTGGCAGCACTGGGCAGCAGAGGGCGGCTGAACTTCTTCTGGGAACTGACAGCAGCTGGGAAGGGGGGTGCGGAGAACATAGCAGCCACCACATTGATGCGAGTGATCCAGGACTGCATCTGCTCCAGGCTCCTGGGGAGACAGCACAGCCATCTGGGACCTGGGCCCAGGGTTCCATCCAGGGATGCCAGTCCTGGCCTGAGAAGGAATGAGGCAATCCAGGGACAAGGGATGGGAGCAAGCTAGGAGTGGAGTGAAGGGGTCTGGGATGGGCAGGAGGAGGGCACTCACGGAGCCTGGAAGAGGAAGACCCGCCAGTCAGCGGTGCGCAAGTAGAAGACGTGGGGCCTCTTGCTGTAGTCACTGGCACGCGTGGCCAGTGCGTGGTGGATGCTGATGGCGTTCTTCAGCTCAGCCTCCGACGGGGCCTCCCCAGGCTGGTACTCCTCCTGTGGGGTGCCCATCTCGTCCTGGCTGCAGTCCCAGCCCAGCTCGACCCGCCCCTACTCCCTCCCCTGAGCCAGCTCAGCCCCAGCCCCTTGAGCTGGCCCCCGCACCTTCTGCAGGTAGAGGATCATGCCCTTGAGGATCCCGTGGAAGTTCTTCCAGCCCCGCTTGCCCCGAGGTGCTGGGGGGAAGGAAGACAAGTCACAGGGGCCTGAGACAGGCCCACTCCCATCCATCCCCCAGGCCTCCCCACCTGGCCACGTACTCTTCCTGCAGTCAGGGTCTGCGTGCACCTTTCGCACCAAGGCCCCGTGCTTGTAGACTGCGGCCCCGGGCTCGGGAGTCAGGTCCAGGAAAGGGCTGGAGCCGCTGCCACTGCCCCCGCTGACTCTCTTGATGACCTTGGGGTTGGGGTCGGCCAACTCAGACAGAGAGCGTCTCAGCTCCTCCTCGTCTCTGCAGGTGTGATCACCTCAGAGGGGGCTGGCCGTGTAGCCACGACCCCCCCTTCAGGCCCGGCCTCTGCCACCCAGGAAAGCTCCTCCAGTGTCTGTGAAGAAGGGGCTGGGGGGACTGCCCCTCTCATAGGGCGTGGCTCCCCTCAGCCCAAGGCTCCTGGAGCCACATTTCCGGCCTCAGACCGGGTTGCACCAGGGTGTAGCTGTACCTCCCCACTCAGATCAGGGGTCCTCGAGGCAGCATGTCTCTGCCCCCAGATTAGAGTTCCCAAGGGTAGGACCACGTCTGTCCCTTCCTCCCCTCACGTGTACGCAGCCCCATCCTCTCCATTTCTGCACACACACACACACACACACACACACACCCCTCACTCCCTTCTCCACCAGAGCAGACACATGTCTGAATCAGCCTCTCAACCACACCCAGCACCAGGCTTTACTCGTAGCTTGTTGGCTAAATGGTGGCAGAAGGAGCTTCCTAGTACCTCCTGGTCTGCAAACTCTGTCAGCTATCAGCTAAAGAATCTGATTCTATTTTGTCACTCCCTCATCAAGAACCTGCAGTAGCTCCCTACTGCCTTCCACCTGGAGCCTACACTACATCCTCACCAACACTGTCTCTCTCCTGCCACTCTCCATTCCAGCTAGCCTGCCTCCTCTTGGTCTCCTCACCCCACACTCGTTTCAGCCACCACACATTGGCCTCCCAAATGCCAACTTCCCTCCTTCTCTCCCCAAACAATGCTTCCTCTCCGTCAAGGCTTGCCCCGAGACCAATGCTCACAGAAGCTTTCCCTGATCCCCCCTGTACCCCAGTCCTGAGCTTTGCCTCCTCTGAGGTCTTCTCTCCTGCAGACTGGGAGCTCCCAGCTAAACTGAGCAGTGACTGGACTCTCAGCAGATACCAGCAAGTAGGAGTGATCTATTGACTGTTTAGATGAGGGCTCTACCTCAGACTGGGGGACTCGACTAAAAGTAGACCTCCTCCCTCAGACTAGACTCTTCCAAGACTTAACTCTGAGTCTTTCTGTTTCCACTGGGGCTGCCAAGAGTAGACAATTCTGTGACGCTCTGGGCTCCCTAGGACCCAGGAGGAGGCTCTCCCTCTACTGGTCGGGGGCCCTACTTCCAGAGACTTCTACTTTCCCACTTGGGTGCCAAGAGACCTCCCCCCATTTGTTTCAGCACCCTCATCCCAGGCCAGCTGACAATGGCCACCCACCCCAACCCAGCTTGTCATAACAACCCAGCTAGAGACAAGACACAGAACCCCACGTCCAGGCGGGCACCTCCAAAAAAGGAAGTGAGGCAGCCTCACTGCCTCTCGTGCTCTCACCCGCCTCCCCGGCTCCACAGCCCCAGGATTCACTCAGCCCATCTCAGTGCTCTGGACCTCTCCAGGCAGCCCCTTCCCGACATCCCATCCCAGCCCCTCACACGCCCCAGGACTCACATGGCCCACTGCAACTTTTCATTCTTGATGGAGCTGTACAAGGCCTGCAGAGGGAGGAACAAACCAAGGGGGTGGGGGGTCAATCCTGGGGGGGAGGTGCACCAATGCCAGAGCTCGGAGCCCTCCCTCCAAGTTTGGGGGAGGAGACAGAACTGGGGGTGGGGATGGGCAGTAGGGTGTAATGACTGACAGGCTCTAGAACAAGGTACTAGGACCCAGGCCCAGGTTTGCCACTTGAGCTGCATGACTTTGGACAAGTCTCCATGGGAAGAACAAACGTAGCACCACGTGGTCGTTTTATTTTTTTTTTTGGCCACGCCACGCAGCATGCAGGATCTCAGGTCCCTGACCAGGGATAGAACCCGCACCCCTGCACTGGGAGCTCTTAACCACTGGACGGCCAGGGAAGTCCAAGTACCACGTGTTTACCATAGGGCAAGCAACTAACACAGGACATCCTGGCGTACAGTTTATGTGCAATAAATAGCAACTGCTCTTATCTTTGCTGTTGTTGTTATTGTTAAGAGTCATCCTATTCAGAACCTGGGTGGGGGAAGCACAGCCCTAGAAGGAATGGAAAAGCGCAGCCTAAGAAGCTCTCCTTTCCCCAACCATGTGTTTTGGCCTATTTCGACAGGATAAAGCCACACAGGGCATATGGGGAAACTGAGGCCCAGGAACAGGACTCTCCCTGTCACCTCCCTCCTTGGCTAACAGAGAACACACTCCCATGGCTCCCAGCCCCAGTGCAAGCTGAGATCTTGGCCCAACCCAGAGAGCCCCACCAAGCCAAATGCCAGAGTGGTCCAGCCCCCCGCCCACGCACATACTTCATGTTCCTGCAGAGTGGACACTAGTCTAAAAGACAATAGTTTTAGCTTCCAAACCCTACACACTCCAAACTCCCTGTGAATTCCCGAACCAGTCACTTGCCTCTGTACAGTTGGCCTGGGGGACCTGCAGGGGCCTTGGGGTGGTCGGAGGAGAGGATGGGTTCCAGTAGTGGCATAGGGGACCCCTCTTCTTGGGAGTAGCCTGCAACGTGGGTTCACACCAGTGGCTCCCACTGTGGGGGCGCTTCCACCAGCCTGTCCGTGAGTGGGTGTGTCCCCAGCACATGCGGCTAAGCGTGTGGCGTGTGATGCCTGCGTGCGAGGAGTTGGATGCAGTGGTGACGTCGGCACCTTCTCCAAGATGGGACACAGCCCCCCACTGCCCACACAACACGGTCTCTGACTCTTTCACTGTCCACTGCTATACCCAACCACAAGGCTTGCCAAGCACCCCACATGGGCACACCCTGGCCAGGGGCAGGTACACCACGACCTCCACCCCACAGCACAACCCAGTCAGATGCATACACAGCACAACCCAGTCAGGTGCATACTCAGCCCTCCCAGCACCACCCCGACCAAACTCAGCAAGGCGCAGACGCTAAGCCCTCACACTCCAACTCTCGGGCCAGGACGTGAAGTGGCCACCGAAAGCCAACCTGCGGTCCTTGTCTCCACCCCTGCAGTTCATCCCCTGCCCCTCTCGGCACTTCCTTTGGCCCACAACGTCTTCCTTCGAAAATTCCTAAACCCCACAGGTGAGCTCCGTCTCATGCTCTCATCTAGAAGGTCCAAAGACCCTTTGGTCTGCGATCCCCAACTTGATCCGAGGGTCTCTGCCCTACCCCCACCCCATGCCCACCCCTGGCTACCCGTGGGCTCTGTCCGTGTCGGGCTCCCCCCTCGGCTTGCGATGCCTTCGGCGCCTCCCTCAAGCCGCCCCCTCAGTCGCGTGCCGCCCTCAGCAACCCCCTCGGTCGTCCCCCAGCCTGGCGTGGGCCGCGGCCCCACCGCCCTCACCGCCTTTTTCTTCTTGCGGCTCTGCAGGCGGCTGACCACCAGGTCGGTGTAGAGCACGGGCTTGAGACTGCGCGAGCGCTGCGGCCAGCCGTAGCACAGGGTCTCCGCGCCGCGGTGGGTGCGCCCGTAGCGCACGGAGCACAGCGAGCGCGAGCGCAGCCGCCCGGCGCTGCTGTGGATGCTGTTGACACCGATCATGCTGGCCCGGCCGGCGCGCCGCGGCCCCCGGCCATGCCGCCGTCCGGCCTCGGCCGCGGACGGCCCGGACGGCCCGCGGACGGCTCCCCCGACAGCCGGCGCGAGCAGCCCGGTCCGGCCCGGCCCGAGCCCGGCCCGGCTCCCACCGACGCACGGAGCGCTCGGCGGCGGCGGCGGCGGCGGCGACGCTGTCTGCTCTGCAGCTCGGCGAGAGCGGGTGGGGGGGTGGGCGCCGACGGAGGGGAGGGCGAGGGCGAGGGGCGGGGACGGCGCAAAATGGAGGCGTCCGACCGAGAGGAGGGCCCGCCGCGCGCCGTCACGGGGGAGGCGCCTGGGAGGGCCGGTGGGGGGGCGGCGCGGTGGCCTTTTCTAGGGGTGCTGGGAGGTTAGGGCTGTGAGATGGGCTGTCCCTGTAGGGTCTGGAGCGCTCTCCTGTCTCGTCAGGGTGCGGTGGTGAGGAGAAAGGTCGGAACGCCTCCTGGCGGCCCTTTTTTACAGAGCCAGGAGGGGCCACGAGGCTAGAGACAGCGGCGCGGGATGGAGACAGCCGTGGAATTACCCAGCTCACCGACCCGCAGATACTTCAAATGCCCGAGTATATAATCACCTTCAAACACCCCACTTTACATACACCCCAACTAACCAGATGCACCAATACACATTCACCTCAACTCACAGACACTACAAATTCAGAGGTACACCTCAAATTTTACAGTCATTAACTCACAGACATACACCCCCTACTCATGGACACCTGTCATAAACCAGATAGTCAATTCGTAGATATACACCCCAACACACACAAACACCCAACCTACATCCCAACACACTCTAAGTCATAAGCCCTAAAGCACAAACACACTGCAAGTCAAAGCCCTACGATTCACAGACCCTAACTCACATATACAAGTCAGCATACACCCCAACTCACTGACGCCCCCCCAGCTCACAGTGGACGGCCCCACTCAAGATACGTTCCCAAACTCAGAAGCTCAACATACCCCACGTTCACAGACACGCCCCAGGACACTCCAGTGCTGTCACATGTATGCGGTGGCCGGGAGACCCCTTTGACAACTCTGGGGGTTTCAAGGGAGTGCAGGCCTTCTCAGATAAAACGCCACCCGATCTGGAAGAGGACTGAAGCCAAGGACCAGGCCACCCCCCTCCTCCTCCCATCCTACCCGCTCCAGTGTAGCTAACCCCTCAGGACCTGGCGCCTGGGCGCGGGGCCTGCCCACTAAGGAGCCAGAAGCGCAGTGTGTAGTCCCAGCTTGGTGCTAACTGGCTTCAGGACCCCGGAAAGCCTTTGTCCCTCTCAGGGCCCCCATCTCCGGGTCCCTCCAGTGCAGCGGTACCAGAGAGGCCTTTGTGACCGTACACCGTGGGGCGGGGGCTGGGCGCGGGGAGGGAAGTGGTGTACCTATGCGCGCCCCACCGCCCTTGCAGAGACCCCCACACACACACCCCACCCCTTTCCTCAGTGAACACTTAAGGAGGGGCGCTAACGAAGCCAAAATACAGGGTCCAGGGTCTGCTGGTCACGTGTTTTCGAGAACTGTTTTCCCCGCCCCCCCCCCCCCCCCCGCTGCGCGCTGGGACTGCGAGTGCGCATGTTCCGGGAAAGCCAGTCTTGTGGGGGCTGGGGGAGGGGGCGGTCCCCAGGCTGAGTCACTAGAGCTCAGGCTTCCACAGCGGGAACTGGGTGGTGGCAGGCCCCTCCCCGCCCCTCCCTCGGAGGCCTGCTGACAGGTCCCCTGTCCCTCCCCTCCAACGACCTCTGCCCCGCCCCGCCCCACCCCCCACCTTGAGCAGCTCTCTGGGGAAGTCGCCGCCTTCGTTGAGGCCCTCCAGGTTACCAATGAAGTCTCCGCAGGTCATGCGCTTCCCGATGTTCTAATGGAGGGCACAGAGGCCTCTGAGCTTGGGGAGTCCTTCGCCTCCCAGGCCTTGAGGGCCTGGACGGGGTGCTCCGGGCTCCCTCCCGCCATCCCCCCTACTCACGTGGCCGTGGAGATCCGTATTGAGTAGCATGAGGGCGCAGGTCAGCGTGTGCGCACCGTCTAGGAGAGAATTGACATTCAGCCTTGGCCACCTCGCAGGGACTCTTCCACATCTATCTTCCTCAATCTTCCAGTTCATCCCCTGCCCCCTTTCAGGAACCCCTTTGGCTCACAACCACACTTTTGTAAGTCCCCGACCCCATTAGCAAACCCCTCCAGAGCAAAGACCTCTCTCTTCCAGTAAATCCCTCAGATGGGACCTCTCCCTCTTCTTAGGTCACCCTACCTAACTCCCTAAGGTTCTGGGGGCAGCCCTCTGCTTGCCCCCAACACCAACATGCCTCTGTGTCTATGCAAGCCATTGGGCCCCACACAGTTACGCAGACCAAATAGAATCCCTACTCAGGCCAAGCACTGTCTTGCACATGTATGCAAACAACGGCATGCAAACACACCTGCCACGTGCCTCTTCACAACACACATTAGACCCTACCTAGCACTATACCTGCCCACATGCACAGTTCCACATCTGTGCAGCCGTGCCAGTACTGTCTGCATACATACATGCATGCTTGCATGCCTGCAAGCTCATGCATTCGGGTACTTCTGCACACACACTCATGCTGCTTTGCACAGATGTGCCCATCTGCCTCAGTGACCAGCCAGGAATGCCCTGCCCCGGGCCTCCTCACCCTCTGAGGACAGGGCTCCAGGATTGCACTGGAAGTATCTCTGGGAGAAGTGGGCCAGCACGCGCTCCCGTTCCTGGGTCTCACCCATTAAGGCCAGCTCCTTCAGAAACACCCTGGGGAGGTGGGAAGAGGGGACATGTCACCTCTACCCAAGGTCCCCTTACCAGGCAGCCCTGGCTCTTGGCCATGCCCAGACAGCTTGGGAAAGGGTGACTTCAGGGCAGTTTAGGGGAGTCACGGGGCTCAGAGGAGGCATAACTGAGGCCCTGCGCACCAGGCCTGGAGAGTAGGCGCTGCCCTCAAAGGGCTGGACACCCACCTGAGAGCTTGGTCCAGAGTCATGCCCGTGAAGACAAAGAATTTCAGGTACTCTCCAGCCACAAGTTTGCTGAAGTCATTGCTGTGGGCAGGGCAGAGAGACAGGTGGAGTCTCAAAGGGAAGTGTCAAGGGGCCAGGTGGGGTTTACCTAGAGACCTGGGGGTATTAGATACAGGGGATGTGGAGGTGCTGCCCACAGGATGCATTCCTTCTCCCCCCATTCTCAATCCCAGCCCAGTGCCTTTACTTCTTGCCCAGGTGCCGGGCCACATCCGCCTTCCTGAAGCCGTCTAGTCGGTACAGCCTCTTAGCTAGGCGCTGCGCAGCCTCCAGGTCTGCTTTCTGCCCATTAGACAAGGTGTCTGTGCTTCCCAGGGCCAGGCGCTCTGTGCTGTCCAGCTCTGAGTCCGAATCAGACACGAGCTGGCTCAGGGGCGGTTCACTGCCAGGGTAGAACACCAGCTCAGAGGTGGGGCAAGCCCTCGGGGGCCATCCAGATCCTTCCTCTGCCTCCAGACCCAGTAGACAGAGAAGGGAAGATTGGGACATGGGGAAGGCATTTTTCTTTTCTCCAGAGAAGGAGATTCCTTCCTTCAGCCTACTCCATCATTACCACCTCTCTGTGGAAGTCCTTCCTCAAATCTAACCCACATCCAGGTTGCTGCTTTGGGAGTTCTGGCTGCTTTCCCCAAAGCTCCCTAAGTTTGCTATTAGACATAGATTCCCCATTCCCACACTGGACCTACTCAGGACAGAGTCTTCTGTGTCTGAGACTATGGGCAAAGATAGGATAGATGGACTGCTAGGGAGGAACAGTGGAGGGTCAGACAAAGATGTGAGGGCAGCAGGGACACTTTCCTGCTCCTATGTCTTTCCTCTTCCCGCCTTTTAGGGAGAGGAGCCTCCTCCAGTCCTTCTCTTACACCCTCAAAGAAGTAGGCTCTGGGGTAGAGGGTATTGGGGGTCAGAGTGAATTCCTCATCCCCTGTCTCCTTCTGCCTTCCTTTCCCACCCCAACTGCTCTACTCACAAAGCCACCTGTCACCCCAGAGACAGAGGCCGGAAACTCCTAGTTGCTAGGCAACCCTGTCTCCCTGGCCACCCCCTCCTGTTGCCATGGCTTCAGTGACTGAGAGGGTAGCTGGCAGAGGGGAGAGCAGAAAGGTTAGACTGGTGAAAGGACTTCCTGGAGAAGGGTGAGAGACTCTAGATTGGAGGGGGGAGGTGACATGGGAGGGAAGCAAAAGAAGCTGGTGGCTGCATCTTTGGGAGAAACCTCCAGGCTGACTGAGGGTAAGATCAGAAGAATTCTAAGCAGGTTAGGGCTCTGTCTGGGGAGGGAAGGGCCCTTCTAGAGAAAGAGGAGGGTGTCCTCTAGGGACCCTTCAATCCTAAACCATGGTTTCGCAAGTCACTGGATCTGAGACCAAGGCTGCAGGCTGTGAGGGGCTCCCACTCACAGCCAATGGAAGTAGTCCTCCAAATGAGAAAACACATCTGTATCCCCTAACCACTCCTATCAGGGGTCAAGAATATAAACTACATCTTCACACTCAGGCTCTGTCCCTTAGAGCAACTGTTCCTGGGGCCCTGGGGCCCTGGGGCCTCAAGTCTGAGGACCCAAAGGAATCACTCACCTGCCCAGGGGAGCTGCCCCCAGCCCGTAGCTGTCTTCTGAGTGGCAGGGACTAGGGGGCTCCCTCCTTGGGGCCTGCTTGGCCTCTGCCTCCTCTTCCTCCCCTCTCTGTGTCCAAGGCCCATCAGCAGCAGAGCTGGTACCAGAATCCGGTTCGAGAGGGGCAAGTGGGGCAGAAGCAGGTGGGTCAGGCCTGGGGGCAGGGGGCTGGGGAGGCAGCTCAAAGGTGAAGAACGGGCTCTGGGTTGGGCCAGGTGAGGCCAGGGCCTCCAGCGAGGCGAGGCTGGTGTAGGAGGTGCCCTTGGCCCGGTGTGACTCCAAGATGGCTTCAAACACACAACTGAAAGAGTCGGGCCCATCAGCCAAGGGGCTGGTCCCAGGTAGAAAGGGCAGAGGCGACTTGAGAGGCCCGGAGTGAGGCATTCGGGTGCCTGGCCTGCAGGGGTGGGGAGGAGAATCTCTGATCAGGGGCCTACAGGACAGCTCTCAGGTAGCATTTCATTGAACTTTCATACCGACTCTGTGAAGGGGATTATCATCCCCTTTCCACAGGCTCCAAGCCCCCGAAAAGAGCCACCCGAGTATGGGGTCCCCACCACAGGTTTGCCAAGCTATTTAGTGACCCTGGAGCACCCCAGCCCTACCCATACCCAACACCCAATCCCCTTTCTCTCTCACTCCCTGTTAATCTCCCTTTCTCCTCCTTCTCCCTGATCCTCTCTCCTCCTGCCATCCCATTTCTATTTCTGGCAACATCTTAGGAAAAGAAGATGAGGCTCCAGGCTGCAATGGGGTGTGAGACAGAGAGGAAGGCCCCTACACTCCACGTTCTCCTGCCGGGATCCAGGATCTAGCCTGATGCTCCCAGGCCCCCAGGCTTGATTCTGACCTCGGCCTGTCACTCTGCCCCTGGCCCTCATTAGAACACCTTTCTTCCTCTATCCTGGCTGCCCCTACCCTCCTGGGCTCTTGCTGATGGTCCCCACACCACCCCCCCCCCCCCCCCCCGCCCCCAGCACCCTGCCAGGCCTCAGGCCTCTGTCCGGAATCCTGAGTGCTACAGCGCCCTGTCAGCACACCGCTTTGTCCTGACATTCCTGGCCCCACCCTTGTCTCTATTCCCATCCCTTTGAGCCCAACTCTGGCTCTGGGCCAGTGGGAAGGAGCAAGCCACTTTCCTCTCCCACTCCCCCACTCACCGGGCCCCTTGTGAGGCCTCAAACACCTCGTCGTCCACATCCTCTTCCCCACCTGCCTCATCCTCATCCTCATTGCCACTGCCCAGGCTGGAACGAGGGCCAAGGCATGGGCCGGGACGTGGGGCAGGTGGGCGGGCAGTGCCAGGCGGGCCCTCAGAGCTGGGCTGACTCTCGATGGCCGAGTCAGCCTCTTCCCGCTCAGCCAGCACCTCATCGATGTCGGTCTCGCGGTAGCACCTCAGGGGCACTGTGTCCAGGTCCGTCTCGGAGTACTTGGTTGTTCGCCCCACAGCCACCCCAGAGCCCTGCCCTGAGCCCACCCCAGGTGGAGATGGGGGGGCCTGCTCTGGGGGCTTAGCACCTGCAGTGTGCACAGGCATCCTGGTCAGGAGGTTATTCAGGTCAGCTCCCTGTCCTGATTCTGTTCTCAGAAGGAACTCTCCCCCACTGCCTCAAACTGGCAGGAAGTTCTTTCACTGTCTAGCCGCCATTCCTCCTGCTACAAACTCAGCTTGTTCCTGGTGCCAGTGGAGCTCATTTCAAATCAAGCTCTTATCAAACAGCTTTGAGGGGCCTGAGGAAGACCAGCCTCTTTTCTACTCCAAGGAATGACCCTTGACATCCTGCCATCCCCTCCCTCCACTACCCAGCTTCCTCCAAGTGCCCAACCTAGCTGCCATCCCCCAACCCCCTATCATAACACAGATGGATAGACTGAGGCCTAGAGAGGCATTAGCTGACTCAGAAGCCCAGGAAAGAATAGGGGGAGGTTTAAAGGAAGGCTCCCTAGCCCGCCATGGCTGCTGTGGAAAAGGCCCTGTCCTGTTCCCCTTGCCTCAGTCCCAGGCCTTACCTGAGCTGGGGGAGTCCAAAGAGCCATAGAAGAATTCCCATTTGGCTCGAGCGATTCTCTGGGCATGAGAGGAGACTTCTCTGGGTGAGGACCAGGTGTCCCCCTAAGCCAAGGAGGGAGACATAGACACAGGCACCCAGAGATAAAGCCAGACACACAAAGACACAAGAACATGGGACAGAAACACAGAACGAAAAACATACAGGGACAGAGGTGCAGAGACATAAGGACAAACAAAGAGGGCAAGAAAGAGGCAGATTTAGCACAGATTGAAGGATTCAGAGTGAACAGCTGATAGGCCCAAGACCACCAAGAAGACAAGCCTTGGCCTTTGCTGGGTCTCTGGGGTTCCAGGGAGCCCAAGGGAGATCACATACCTGGTTAAGGAGTCCAGTGTCAGCAGGTCCTCGGAATAATGTGGCCAGGTGCTCAGAGGGTCCCCCCAGCCCATTGGGGAGAGAGGAGTAAAGGCCGTCTGCTCCAACCTGAGGTTGAGCTGGTGGCCTGTGTAAAAGGCCCTGGCTGCCAGGCAGAGCTGAGCCTCCTCCAGCTGGGAGTGGGTCTGATGTGGATGCTTCTAGCCGCAACTTTCGGTTGGAGCCAGGACCAAGGGCTGGGATGGGACTGGGAGGAGAGACCCCACCCAGGTCCCAGCTCCGACTCAAGCCTCCGGGAGCAGGTAGCCCATTCAGTGGCCTCACGCTGGCCTTCTCCACAAAGCGGAATATGACCACAGAGCTCCGGGCCCCTGGTGGGGGCTGCCCAGTGGGTGAAGAGGGTGCCCAGGGTGAGGGAGCAACACGGGGTGAAGGGGGGCCACGCAGGGGTGTACAGGGTGCTGTCACACGTCCAAGTTCCCGGCCTTGGGGACTTGGACCTGCCACCCGCCGTAGTAGGGAGCCTGTGCTACCATACATGCTGGCGGGGGGGCTCTGGGGCACTGGGCCTTCGGGGAGCCAGCGGCGTGGGCATCGTGGCGGGGAGATGGCACAGTCGCCTTCCGAGCAGAAGCGCATGGCACCCTGGGCCATGCTGGGGCCGGGGGTCAGGCTGGGGGGGCAGGGATGGCCAGGCCAGGTGGGGAGTGAGGGCGCAGCATACTCTTCAGACAGGCCTGCAAGAGAGGAAGGGGAGGAGGGGGTGAACTGCCGGGGAGTCGGGTGGACAGGAGAGCAGAGACAGGGAAGGGAAAGCTGGCTGGGGTCACTGAGCACCAGGGGTCTAGCCCATGCCGGGAATATGGCATCATTGATCCCACCCCTGGGGGTGGTGATCAGTCTTCCTGCTGGGGCTACTTCCATGGAGGCCTGAAGAGAAAAGAATTGTACCCCCAGTGGGCCCCTGGCTCCTCTCCTTTCTGCCTGGGGGCTCTAAGCACCACCCTGGGAGGAGAGAGGAAGGTATTTCAGAAGTTGAGTGAGCCCAGAGTTCCTGTGGCATTTTGGAACTACTTCTGGTGGGGGAGGGGGAAGACTGCTACCCCACCCTCAGGACCAGAAGTATCAGCCAGCCATCATCATCGTCCAGCCATGGACCTTCCACAGTCTCTCTATAGAAGCCCCTCACTCAGGGGGAGAGAACTCGGGCCTCCTGGAAGGAGAGGGAGGAAGAATGGGGGTGGTATATAGGGACATGAGGGGCTGAGAGGCATAGGTGAAAGGGAAGAGAAAGGCCTGAACAGAGGCTCCTCCTCTACTACATACATGCTGAATGGGAAAGGGACATTCTTGTTCTCCATACAGGTACACATACTCATGCACACACACACATAAGGACAAATAATATCAGTACACAGCTAACACATTCATAGACAACACCCTCCAGCACACACAGACACAGGCACACACACACATTGCTCAAAGACACACCCTCATACACTCTCACAGTCATAACAAATATGTGTGTAATGGAAAGGCACATGCTTGTTTTACACACACACTGCAATCAAACAGGAACACACAAAGAGATACCCAAATATACACACAGGCCCTCATTCTCCAAGGCACATAGAGACACAGGCATATCAGACACTCACAGACACTTACTGGTCACAGTCACACACATACAGATGCATCCTCACACACATCCGTAAACAGGGACATACACCCTCTCCCCCAACCCCCACTAGTCACTGGTCTCTGGGGGGGGGCAGCGTGAAGGCTGAACCAGACCCTCTCCCCATCTCTCCCCCCACCCCCCAGGCGTATGACAGATCTTGTCCAACCCAGGAAGGACCATAAAGGGGTAAAAGGTCCCCTGGTGGCAATGCAGGGTAGGGGCAAGGGTCAGGAGCAACAACCCTGCCAGGCAGGTTTCTGAAGCTCAATCGGGGCCCAGCGCACCCCCAGTGCAGCCCTGGACTCGAGCCGCCTCAGTACTCACCGCTGCTCGCCTGGAGCTGGGGCCGAGGAGAGGCAGGGGAGAGGCTGGGCCCAGCTCAGCTGTGAAGGCAGCGCGACTCCCGCTTGCTCCCGCTTGCTCCAGGCCCGCCCGCCTCTCAGTCCCTCCTTCCCCCCTACGCGCGGCTCAGAGCTAATCCTCCCCCCCACCCCGCCCTTTCCCGGGGCCCTGAGCCCCGGAGGCTGGCCCCCCTTCTCGACGCTAGGTCCCCGCTGGGCAATCCCGCCAACCTGAGACCCGCCCCTGAGGAGGGGGAGGACGTATGGAACCTCTGGTTTGTTCTTCAGACCCTCACATGACCCACCCCAATCGTGTCCACGTCCCTCTCGTCCACCACCCCGAGCCGCACGCAGGACCCAGCTGCACACGCGTGTCCCGCTCCAGACCCCACGCGTGTCCCTAGGAGGTTGCCACATGACCTGTTACATGCCACATGCGCTCCCGCCCCCACGAGCACGCGGCCGCGCCAGCACACGGTACGGGTGTAGACTGGACCCGCCCCCTAAATCCAGAAGACCATCAATTTATGGAAGAAAGATCTAGAGAGCACTGCCTTAAAACCTCCGGATGTTCTAAGACTAGGACTCAGGAGACACAACCCTGACCACTCGCCCAGGATGCAGCAGAAGGGATGTTAGTGAGACTTCAAAAAGAACCTCCTTGCTGCCTGAGTTAGGCATCCTGCCCGTCTGGTAAGAGGTTAGACGGAATGACGCCTGGACTAGAGGAAGTGGGAGACAGGCAACCCTTGTGTCCTTGGCCAAGGTAGAAGCGGGCCCGGCTATTTTAAGAAAGCACCGCTAAAGTTACTAGGACAACTGCTCTCCTTGGGAACTCCAGGGCAGGCAAGTGGTGACCTCGGAAGGAAGAAGGGGTCTGTTCGAGTGGTCAGGGGGCGCAAGAACTTGCGGGGCGGGGGTGCGCGGGGCTCACCGCGGGGAGGGGCTGTGCGGGCTCGGCGTGGTGCTGAAGGGGACAGCGCCAGATTTGTCACACTGCGCAGGCGCAGAAGCGGGAACAACGCTGGGATGGGGAGGAGGCGCGCGGCCCGAGGTGGTGCGCGCCCACTTGACTCTATCTTAGCACAGATCTGTCCTCCCAGCTACCCTTCCCCAAGCAGGCGGAGGAAAAGGGAGCAAGTCCCTCACCCAAACTGACCCTCCTTGGTCCTTCCCCGCTGCTGTTTACTCCCTTCTCGCATCATGGGAGTGGGGGTGGGGTGGGGGAGGGTGGAGGAGTGTGAAAGGGATTTTGGGAAAACCAGGATGCCTGAGTTCTTTATCCCGACTCGCTTGACCCCGGACAAGGTGCTGCCTCTCCAGGGCCTCGGTTTCATCTTCAAAGTGGAGTGACGGAACAGACATGCCCACCTTGCAGAGATGCCGAAGCCCTGATAATGGATGGGAAGCATTTTTCGTTATGAAGAGGCAGGTGAAACGGTTGCACGACGGGAAAGTGCAACCCTGCTGGGGCCGGGGTGGGGGTGGGGGGATGGGAGCTATCTGGGAGAGCAGTAGCCCTAGGCCTCCTTCACATCCTCCCCGCCAATGGATGATGGGGAAAGCACTGCTCCAGAAGTTCCCTGGAGCGGACTCTGAACTACGATCTGGGGACGCAGTGAGAGGGCAACCCAGAGTCTGAGCCCAGAGCTCTGTGTGTGTGTGGGGGGATTACTGCCCCAGGGCGGGCCCAGCCCCAGACCCCACAACTAAACCCCCAGGCCAACCGATAAGCAGTATTCCTCGCGGGCTGACCTGAACACTTATTCTTCTCAGGACCCTAGACCTCCTGGGTAAAGGAAAGGGACCCAGTTGGAGATACAGTCCTTCTTCTCGACCCTACATTTCTCCCTCCAAGGTGTAAACCCGTTACAAATCTTCCGGGAGTGGAAGGGGTTGGATAGCTCTGTACTTCACAATTAACCAGGGATGGGAGGTTTGGGCAAGTTTGCTTGATGAAGGAAGAAAAATTCTAGCTTTCCCCATTCAATTCATTCAGCAATTCTTGGGCATCTACTACGTGCCAGGCAATAAGAGCCTGGACAATTTTTCCCCATTTTTCAAACTCGCTAAACGCGATCAGAGGGCAGAGAAAATAGGCCCCGAACCTTAACAGTCCTGGCCCCGCCCCTTATACGTTTGGCTTTGCCTGCTCCTCCCATCACTTCACTTTGAGGCGGCCACTAGCCCAAAACGAAAAAAGCCAGTCTCTGCTGCACCATCGCATTCTTCAGCCTCGGGTCTCAAGCCCTGTAGCGGAGAAGGCGAGGTCTAACTTTATACCACCGGCCTGTTTCGCCTTCAGTTTCGGGATCCATCCGGAACACTTTCAGACAGGATCCTCAGTGAGCCGGCACTCGATTGAATCGGTCTGTCTCTACAGCCAAAGTAGGCGGGTTCGCTGCGGCCGCTCCAGGCCAAAGCAAGAAGACCTTACTGCGCACGCGCAGTAGACAGCCAATGGAGCCACCAATGGAGCTGTCCGGAGGGGAGCAAGAGCCCGGAGCCGTCAGGTACCGAGCACCGGAGGGGCCGAGAGAGGGATAAAAGGCCTGGGGGAGGGTAGCTGAACCAGGGCCGGGTCTGGGGGTCGCTTTTAGGAGCCGGGGCTTAGGAGCATAACGGAGGCGGACTCGCAGGTAACAGCAACCCGGTGACGCCGCCGCCAACGCCCCTTTGCCCGCAGGCTCCTGGACCTGCCCTGGGAAGACGTGCTGCTCCCACACGTCCTGAGCCGTGTGCCGTTGCGCCAGCTGCTCCGGCTGCAGCGCGTCAGTCGGGCCTTCCGGGCGCTAGTGCAGCTGCACCTGGCCGGGCTGCGCCGCTTCGACGCCGCTCAGGTAAGCCTGGGGCCGGAGCCCCACCCACTTCTGCCCCCGCCCCGGCTCCAGCCCCGCCTCTAACCTCCAGTCCCCAGCCCTGAACCTCCAGCCCCCAGCTCTGCTGTCTACCCTTTGGGATCCCCCTTGGGCCTCTAGGAATGACCTGGAAGCGATCCAACCAGCGAGAAGTACTCTCAAAGGGCGAGTACCGGGAATCAACTCAGAGGGCGCGTAGGGTCTCTCTTGGGAGGTCAGGTGGCAAGCCCCGAGGGCGACCTGCTGCCAGGAAAGCACTCCTCAGGGACGGGTAGGCAGCGTCCGCCCCCGTAACCAGCTGAGAGTCGAGGTGCTTCCCCGCCCGTAGGTGGGTCCGCAGATCCCGCAGGCCGCATTGGCCTGGCTGCTGCGGGACGCCGAGGGGCTGCAGGAGCTGGCGCTGGCGCCGTGTCACGAATGGCTGTCGGACGAGGATCTGGTGCCGGTGCTGGCGCGGAATCCCCAGCTGCGGAGTGTGGCGCTGGCCGGCTGCGGGCAACTGAGCCGCCGCGCGCTGGGGGCGCTGGCCGAGGGCTGCCCCCGCCTGCAGCGCCTTTCGCTCGCGCACTGTGACTGGGTAGATGGGCTGGCGCTGCGCGGCCTCGCTGACCGCTGTCCGGCCCTTGAGGAGCTGGACCTCACCGCCTGCCGACAGCTCAAGGATGAAGCCATCGTGTACCTGGCACAGAGGCGCGGCGCAGGCCTTCGCAGCCTCTCGCTGGCGGTCAACGCCAATGTGGGGGACGTCGCCGTCCAGGAGTTGGCTCGCAACTGCCCGGAACTCCAGCACCTCGACCTAACCGGCTGCCTCCGGGTTGGAAGCGACGGTGTCAGGTGCCTGGGCCTGGGGTCGGTGGGATGGGAGGAGGGCAATCAATTAGCCTCTGGGGGTCGGGGCGGGCTGTAGTTGTCGAAAGGCAGAACTGGGGTTTCTGTATCTTCCTGCTACCACGGTACCCCCATTCTGAACAGGAAGGGCCTCTAGGAATGCCTAGGCCAGAGAGCCCACAGTTTAAAAACTTTTGAACCAGTATTTACACATTGGGAGATTCCACATACAGAGTACAAAAGTCAGATTTCTGGCTGTTCTTCAACAAGGGGAAAACCTTGCAATCCTGGGCACAGCTGAGAAGCAGGTTCCCTGTTTCAGAGACAGGAAGTCTCTGGTTCACTGGACGCATTAAATGCATGACCCCAAACCGGGTCTCCTCCCTTCTGTACGGAGGGAAGAAGTATACCCCGAACTGGAGGGAGACAGGGGCTTTGCCGGCTCCCCCACCGTGGGTGTAGCGGCTTCATGCCCCTCACCTCACCCGGCTCCTCCCCCAGGACGCTGGCCGAGTACTGCCCCGCGCTGCGCTCGCTGCGGGTGCGGCACTGCCACCATGTGGCCGAGCCCAGCCTAAGCCGTTTGCGGAAGCGCGGCGTGGACATCGATGTGGAGCCTCCGCTGCATCAGGCCCTGGTGCTGCTACAGGACATGGCAGGCTTTGCACCCTTTGTCAACCTGCAGGTCTGACCCGCCTGCCGATGGGCACAGCTGGACTGTGTGGCGGGGCCTCACTGTGAACCGTAGGGAAACTGAACTGTGGGGGCCTCGGCTGAGAGGCCAGTGCCCTGCCCTACCCTGGAGCTTCAAATAAAGAGCTTTTTACCCCTTCTTGCCTGGAGCTGCTGCCCTGTTGGAGATAGGGGATGTGAGGCTGGGAGAGACAGACACAGTACTCCAGCACCCCAGCTGTGAAATGACCAGAATGCACTCACACCTTCCTGGGGCTACCTTTACTGTACCCATGGCAGCTCCAAGAGGAGGTTAACACTGTGGAGCGAGGAAGTACGGAAAGACGGGGGGACAGGAGTTACGGCGGGCCCTGTGTGGAGGTGTAGGGCTCCTGCATCCCTCTGGGATCTGAGCCTAGACGGCTCCGGCAGTCTGGCGAGTGCCTCAGTGGAAGCGGTACTTTCTGGCTGGCTTGAGGTTGATGTATGTGGCCTTCATCTCCTCAGCCTCAGGGTTCCGCACATCTTTGAATCGCTCCCCTTTGGTGCTCACTACCTGGTTGTCGATGTATCGGATCAGCTTCTTGGGAGCCTGTCAAGCAATCAGGTAGTGAGTAGCAGAAGCCAGGAGACAGTTGCACCCACTCCATGACCCTAGGAGCTGCGACCGTCTCACCTCCTTAGGAGCCATAGGCCGGTGAATCTTCTGATCCTCTGCGCTATCCACCATCATGTACCTGCCAAAAACTTGGCTGGGTGAAGCTCCTGCCACCCTAGGAAAACCCTCTAAGGGCAGGGCCCGGCCCGGCCCGGCCCAGCCCAGCCCAGACTCACTTCTGCAGGATGAAAGACTTCAGCTCATCCTTTTGGGGGCCTCTGAGGCGCCTGGGCAGGTCCTGCAGAGAGGGGAAGCCTGTCTAGGGCCTAGGGTACCAGCAGGAAAAGCAAATGGGGATAGGCTAGGGGCGGGGGCTTAACACTAAGGTGGAACATAGCTGAGGTTACATGGGGTTGGGGGGCCGTCTAGCAGAGGATACCTGGTTGGGGCCATCCCAGGCTGGAGGCCCCTCCTCCTTCCCCTCTACCAGCATCTGCACAGCTTCTTCCAAGTCCCCTCGAGCTTTGGCCAACACCCACTGGGCCTGCTCCACCGAACAGGTAGGGAACACCTCCAGAAGTACGTCCACCCCTGGCAGCAGTTCCTCCTCAGCGCCGGATGCCTGTGGGCATAAATGTTGACAAGAGGCAATACTTCCTCCTTTCCAGGGCCCTAGCTCCCTCGTCAGTACCCTCCTCTACCAGTACCTCATCTTGGGTGTCCCCAGCAGCAGTCGGAGAAGACATCGTCTCTTCTTTGAGCCGCTGCAGAGGCTCTGGGGAGACAGATACCTGACCTTGGACCTCAGAGCTCTGTGGTTTCAGGTTCTCTTAAAGAGGCAGAAAGAGCAACAGGTTTGCCAGGGCTTTGGAGGATGGGGGTTTGAGTCACCCAAGTGCCCGATTCCCAGACTCACCTTTGTTCCTGGCACCACTCAACTGCCCTGAGAGCTTCCGCATCATTTCCCCTATTGTACCTCTGAAAAGGCAAGGAGGGCGGTAAAAGGACAACTCTGCCCACCCTCCACAATCAGCCAGCCCTCCTCCTCCTCTTGGTCCCAGCCAGGCCCCACCTTGGGATGTAGGCGAAGCCAGGCACATAGGCCTCCATCATCTCAGTGAAGGCCTCCATATCGAAATTCTCCTCCGATGGGCCTGAGGGGCCCAGGTCCTCAAGGACCCCGAGCACATAGGAGAAGATGACCTCATCCAAGCCGCTGCAGCAAGGGGACAGGACAAGCCCTGTTACCTCCAGCATTGCCACCTAGCCTGGGACTCCAGCCCTGGGCTTCATGGGGTCCAGGAGCCAGACCTCAAGCCAGAAGAGTATCCCACCCCCCCCCCCCCCAACCCCCTCAGAGCTTTGGTTTCCCATCTGTTCAACAAGGGTGACAGGAACAGGATGAGAGGTGAGGCCATACCAGCAAATCATAACCAGCCCTCCTCCACCTGAGGAATAGGGCTGAGTACTTCCCACCCCAGTCTTTCCATTGGCAAAGGCCCAGAGTACTGCCCAGCAGCTCCAACTCTGGCCGCAGCATGACCCTTCTAGGAGAGCAGCTTCTACCTGAGGTCAGCCTCTGGGAGGTGCGTCTGAACAAAGGCAAGGAGGGCTGCACTGACAATCCTCTCCAGCTCCATGCTCTCTCCTCTTCTGAAGGGACACAAGACAGAGGCTTGTCAGGCCCTCTTCTGCCTGCCCCTGCCCACCAGGTCCAGGGGCGGCCAGCTCCTCCCTCCTGCCCTGCTGTAGAAACGATTTGTTGATGTTGCCCATAGCTTCCAGTTCTTCAGCCCTCCCCCACTCCCTCAAGCAGAGCCACAGCCCCCTGCCTGCCTATCTCTCCACCTCCTCCAGCCTGAGACAGGGCAGGACACTGCCTCAGGAGAAAGTTTCCAGAGGGGACGTTTCCCTCCCCCCTCCCCCAACCTCTCCCCATCTCCCCACCCCATTCCCCAACAGTAGGCCTAGACCCTCTGGAAAGAAGCCAAGGTCTTGAGGTCACATGCCTCCTGGCTGAGGAATCCCATCACTGAGAGGGCCACTTGGCCCCCACGTCCAACCACAAGGGACCCATTGTCCAGCCCCCCAAGGAGCAGGCCTCAGGACTGAGCACAGCCATTCCCCCACCCAGAGTGGGCCACCCACCCTCTGCACAAAGGGGCTTTTCTGGCTCTGGGGCCCAGATAGAAGGGGAAGCCTTTCATGAATTCTCTCTTCCTACCAGGTCCTTGCCCTTCCAGCAGCTTGGGCCTATCTACGGAGGACTTTCCATCCTCCGTCCCAAGGCCTACGGAGCCCTACAAGATCTGGCCTTTGCTTACCTCTCCAACCTCACCACTCCCTCCTTGCTAACTCCACTCCTGCCCAGCAGCCTCCTTGCTATTCCTCAGACTTGCCCAGTTTCTTTCTACCTGTCTCCTCCAGATATCCACATGGCTCATCCCCTCACCTCTGCCAGGGCTCTGCTCAAATGTTGCCTCCATAGAGAGACCTTTCCTGACTAACCGACCAAAATTAGGCATTCCCCATACTCCCCAATCCCTTACTCTGCTTTATTTTCTATATAGCATATACTACAGCTCCATGTTATCTTTATGTTTATTTGCCTGTTGTCCTCCCCCACAGAATGTACACTTCAAGAAGATGGAGTTTGAGGGGGGGATACTTTGTCTTATCCATTGGTATAGCCCTAGCACCTAGAAGAATGCCTGCACTTAGTAGGTGCTCGATAAATACTTATTGACTTATTTCATTCCTACTTACATGCTTTTGACTCCCTAAAGTCTGTATTTGGTAGTCAGGAACATTTAGGTGGTAAAGAACTGCTCCAGACCCACGAGTCCAAATGTCAGCTCATTACCCCACTCAGAAGACTCAGGGGCACCTCAAACTGCACCTAGCCCCAACTCACCATATCCTCCCGATGTGTGTACTCCCCCTCCAAACAGGCACCTCCTCCTGTTTCACCGGCTAACATGACTCACTCAGCTACCGAACCTGAAACTTGGGGGTTACCCATGATTTCACCCTCTCTCAACCCCTGCTGCAATCAATCAATCACCAGGTCCTGTTGAATCTATTCCCTTATTATTCTCCATTCTATCCACTTCTCCCCAACTTCAGTCTGGCTTCTGCTCTACTAAATTTTCTCAGGCTAAGGGCATGAGTTACTTTTTCAGGTTTTGGTCTCCTTAGGTTGAACCATATGAACTTGCCAATATTACCTGTTTTTGATCTGAAAAAGAAAAGAAAAAGGCAATTTCTTGTAGTTTCACCTAATATTTGCCCTTTCAAGTAGTACCAATGTTGGTCCTGGAGGCACCACATCCTCCTATTTCTCTTCTACCTCTCTGGCCATTTCTTCCCAGGCTCCTTCTCTGTCCCCCTCTCCTCTGCTTCCCTCTAAATGTGGCAGCAAAGCTCAGGCTCAAAGCTGCTTCTCCTTTCTCCTCAGTCTGCACCCTCTCTCTCTGGAAAATCTCATCTGGTCCCACATCTTCTTGTACCAACTCCATGTCACCAATTCCCAAATGTCCAATCCTATAGTCCAGTCTCCTCCTCTGAGCTACACACTTGTACGTCTACCTCTCTGACACCTCCGTGGGGATGACTTAACATGTCCCAAACTGACATTCTTCCAAGTCTTTTATTCCTCCAAGGCTGTCCTCAGTATACGCACGTCCATGTACCCAGCTGTTCCTGCCACAAGTCTGGGAATTATCTCAGTATACGCATGTCCACGTACCCAGCTGTTCCTGCCACAAGTCTGGGAATTATCATTGACACCATCCTACCTCTTGCCTTCTCACATCCAATCAGTCACCATGCCCTGACCATTATCCCTCAACATATCTACTTGTCTCCATCTCTACTCCCACTTGGCTCCAACTCTTGCCTTAACTGCAAGAGTTTCCTAAATGTTCTCCCCACTACCATCTTTCCCCCAACAACCTATTCTCTACAAAGATCATGGCTGTACAATATTTACCAAAAAATCACACTTTTTCTGCTTAAAATCTATCAGTGATTTCCTGCTTCCCTTCAGATAAGTCCAGCTTCTTTTTATGGCCCTCAATTCAGGGCCTTACTCCTGCCTACATCTCTCCAGCCTCACCACGCACCACCCACCCCCGGGATCACTCCCCTCCACCCCGGCTTGCTTTCAGCTTGCCAGCACTCCAGCTTTTTCACAGCAAGGGTCTTTGCACAAACTGTTTCCTCTGCCTGGGCAACATGCCACCTCCACCCCTTCACTTGCTAACTCCTCTCACCTTTCAGGTTTCAGTTTACAATTTCCTTCAAGGGATGCTCCCCTGACCCTTTAGAACTGGTTTGGTCTCCTCTATCTTACATCCTCATTGCAGACTACACTTTTCCTTACTTAGCAGCACCTTTTACAGCTATAATCAAAACATTATTGGGGCAATATTTAATGTTTCTTCCACATGTTTCATGAGGGCAGAGACTACACTCCTGGCTTATTCATCAGTGTACACTCAGTGTCTTCTGTGAAGTAGACACTCAATAAACAGTTACTCCCCACTTTAGAAATGAAGAGATTGAAGCTGAGTGGGTTTAATGACTTGCCCAAAGTCACCTGGCTTAACTGTGGTAGTCAGGAGATAAATCCAGGACACCTAGTTGAGTGAGTGTATATTTTAGGGGCTACTCCAGGGGATGGGGAGATGTCAAGACCTCCAATTGGGTTGAGATAGGGCTACCATCTATTATCGCAGTTCCCTTGTCCCCTGACTGGTAACACAGAGTTGCTGTGACAGCACAGGGGTTGCTCAGGACAGGAGAACTGAGAAGCCCTATCCTACCAGGGGAGGCTAGCCTCTTGCTCCAGACCCTAGTGTAGGCCCTGGGGAGGAAGAGAACTGCTCAGACAGGGCACACCAGATCCCATCATGCAGCTCCCCCAAGAAGTCAGCCCCCTAGGGAGACCTACATCCACCCTGGGTTATACCAATCCTGGCTGCTAGCAGTTGCCTGCCAACCTCTGCTGGGACAAAAGTCCACGGATGCTGCATGAAAGCTTCTAGGGAAGAAGCTCTCAGGGATGTGTCTGATGCCCCTAGGTTTCTAACCAAGGTCCAAGAGCCAGGGAGTTATTATTAGGAAACAACCCCCCCCCCCACTGTGCCCAAATAAAAAAGTCTTCCTGCCCTGAGCTTTTGCTCTAGCTTGTCTCCTAATGGAACATCCCCCTTCCTGATGTTCTTGGGCTGCCCAAACTTCACCCAGCCTTCAAAGCTTGCCACTTCTTTTTCACCCTTCTCCATCCCCCTAGGCTTCCTCAGCATCTCTTTCCTACCCAGAGGCTTTTCCTAATATTTCTCCTCCATAGTCCCTAAGCTGGGGAAGCTGCAGCCTGAACAGCCAGCCTTCTCCAGGGCAAGAACATGATTTCCCTGAGACTTTTCAAATTCTGGATATAGCCCACAGAACCCCGTTACTTCCTGGGGGCTCCAAATAAGGGTCCACTGGTTAGCTGCACCCATGAAATGTGATTGTCATCCTGTCATGAGTCCTGTTTAAACACCTCTGATGAAGGTAAAAATATTCAGCATTTACTGACTGCTTACAATCTATCAGGGATTGTTCTATGCACTTTACATGTATTAACTTACCTAATCCTCACAATTACCTTAACATATAGATGCTAATATATCATATTGATATTATCCCATTTACCCAAAAGGAAATGGAGGCACTGAGAGGTTAAGTAACTTGCCTAGGGTCACACAGTAAGTTAATGGCAGATTTACACCCAGGCGGTCTGGCTCATTGTTAACCACTACACTATACCACCTTTCATGATGCAAATGGTCAGTCCCCAGCCTGTAATCTGATCCTTGCTTGGCTGGCCCTCTGCCTACCTCGGAATCTTTGCTCACACCATTCTCCCCATTCAGAATGTCTTTCCCTTTGCCTCTCACTCTGCAGGCCTCACTTCCTCCCTGGAGCCAACCCTGACTGCCCCATCCTCACTGCCCTCGGCTGGTCTGAGAGCATCCCCAGGACCAAGCACAGGCCTGGACTTTCCAGATGTTCCATAAAACCCCCCTGGACAAGTTTAAGTGAGACTCGGGGAAGGAGTACCATGTTGTTCCCTTGGGGTGGGGAGATGCCCAAGGTGGAGGGAGAGCAGAAGGCCATGTGGGAGGAGGAATTCTGGGAAGCAGAGTGGAAGAAGTCTGGGGCACTCAAGAGGGTCTAGAAACGAGGTCTTCACTGCTTCTCCCAGCCCTTACGAAGCCCAGCTCCTGGGGCCCTAGTCCCATAACGCAGGTTACAGAGCACATCATTGTACCCTGACCCCCAAGTCAGGTCTTAGAGGAGCCAAGGACACCGATGGGTACACAAGGGATTCCGGCATCCAAAGGCAGGAGCACAAATGGGGGGAGGCGGGAATACAGGAAGTGGGACCATGATGATGGCCGACCCCTGAAGCAGGAGCTCCCTAAACGAGCTAGCGGGGTACCCATAAGCATCCAGAATAGTGGGCCCGAGGGCACAGGGATGCGGTTGCGGCCCTGAGGGACACATGACGAGGGAGGCCTGAGCAAGCTAGGATGTGCCTTGATACAGGCCACGGCGAGAATCAGAGATGGGGTTCCGGCGGGCCCCGGGGGTACCGTGGGGAGACACACAGGACGGGTACCCTGGGTCAACGCTCTCCGCGACTCTTTTAGGCCTGGGCCGGGGCCTGGAGGGGAAATCACCTGCTCCTTCGGGCGCCGCCGGCGACTTGTCCCGCGCGGTGCAGCTCTCATCCCCCAGCCCCACCAACGAGATCAAAGGCGGGGCCCAGAGCGGTTACTTTCCAGAAGCGCCGTGGTAGCCATTTTTAAGAAGGGCATGCCCACAAGTGGGCGGTGCTCCTGCTACCATTCTCATTTGTCTCAGAGCTTTGGGCGAGATCCCGCGGCGGCCATTTTTGTTGAGAGTAGGGAGGAGTTAGGCGTGGAGGTCCAGCCAGTGGGTGGAGTCTCAGTGACTGACTGTATCCCCTTCTAGTGCCTTGCCGTCTGCACAGATGGGAGAACATTTTGACCACACCTGGTGTCTTCCCATCCGTCTTATTTCCTCGCCCCCAAATCTCCGCCCTCAAATCCTGTAGCTTCCCCACCCCCACCCCGCCCTTGTCTCTCCCTGGTTGGTTCTGGTGGCCCTACTCCTAGACCCAGTGTTCTTCCCCAAATCCCGTCTCTCCCCCTTCGTGTCCAGTCCATATTCAAGCCCTGTCACCCAACAACTCTTAGGTGCTGACTTACCCGCCATATCTAACTCTCCTTTGTATTCTCTTAACAGCGATGTTTCCCCAAGATTAGTGTGGGTTACAGGGCCTGGGTCTTGGGACCTGGAGCCTGGTTTGGATGGGGAAGGCGGGGCAGCAGGTGCTCTGAGCGAGGATCCACCTGAGTGCAGATCCAGGACGGCCTGCAGGCCATGCCCACCCCCAGTAACTTCATGCCTGAGTTGGCAGGGCTTCTCATTTATGACAGGACGGCTGAACTCCAGTAACCTGTAAGGCCTCAGCTTCCTCTTTCTCTTCCTGCTACGGAGCTTCCTGGCGCTACCCTGTGGGGAAGCCCATAGCCTTCCCTTCCCAAGAACCCTTTAATGGGTCATGAGGGAAGGAGTTCCATTCAAGGATGAACTCTCCCATCCCCGATCAGCAGGGATGAGCCTCTTTTTAGGGCTAGTCCCCTTGTAGGGCGCTGGGGACCCAGAGATTGTCCCTATCCACAGGAGTTCACAGTCCAAGGTAGAAAGTCCCATCCTCTCTTCCCTAAGCACTGAGGCAGTGCCAAAATATGGAGAAAAAGGGGATCACTGCTCCCTCTTCCAGTCCTGTCCCTCACAGCAGCCTCCCACCTCCCCACCAGGATCGTCTGGCCTCAAAGAGAGCAAGATGTTGGCTGCTGGGGAGAGGGGGCAGGAAAGGGGAGGGAAGAAGGAGGGAGCACCTTTAGCAACGTGTCTCCCATAAAAGCACTGCTGCTGCCAGCCTGGTGCTGCTGGTGTTAATGAGGGGTGAGGTGACAGCCACTTTCAACTCTGGCCAAGCAGGCCCCTGGGAAAGGGGTGACGGATAGCTGCCAGCCCTCTGAAGACTTGGCCATCGCCCCCCTCCCCCAGTCCCCTATCCTCCCTCCCCCTCCGTTGCACAATACTGATGATGAGTCTCCTCTCCCTACCACCCCCATTACAGGAATTTTCAGGTTTCCTCAGAAGAGCTGTCCCTAGTCCTGGCTCAGGACCCTTGTGGCCATCCCTGAGGCATACCATTTCCCCTCCCCCACGGCCTGTTTCTTGAATAGCAGTTGGATGTAGCTACATATTATCGTGGGAAAGAACTTCCTGAGCTTTCAGGGAAGGATGATGGGAAAGACCATTTAGAGGGAGCCCCTCAATTCCCAGTTCAGACCCTGGAGAGTCTCAACTCTGTGCAGCAAGGGTTAGGTTTTGGAGTCAGAGGACAGAGAGTGGGCTGAGGAGAGGGACCACCACAGGCACAAGGACACACACAAACTGTAAGGCAGGGGATCCAGGGATCACTTGTCCTTCTCGACATTCCATAGCAGGCTAGACCTTAAGCTCCCGATTTGCTGTCCCCTCAGGTCTCAATCTCTCTCCACAGGATGGGAACAAACCCCACTTACGCTTTGGGTGGTGCTTGAAGCTACATGAGGTGAAAGGAGGTATAGCGATACCTCCTCTCTCCCCATTCCGTCAAACGAATTCTGCAACAGATGCTGGGTCTCCTGAGCTGATGGGAGAAGCCAGAAGCCTGCGCTGAAGCTTCCCCTAGCACATCAATTCCCCATCATCCAACCTCAGAATGAGGAAATTGGGCTTGAATTAGGCATAAAGAGCAGATTTCCCAGACATTAAGAGCAGAGAAAGAACCCAGCTGGCTGGTCTCAAGGGGTGGGAGGGACTCAGAGGCTGAGGTGAGGAAGGGAACGCTTTGAAAGATGGGGTGGGGGGGAAGAGGGGGGTACCCACTCTTGCTTGAGGTCAGCAAGGGCTCTCTGGGCAGGGTGCCTGGCCCTCCCACACCTTCCTCCTTTCTCAGAAGAGCCAGGATGGGGCGGGGGCAGGAGTTGGCTGGGGCGGGCCCTATTTAAGGAGCAGTCTCTGGGAGCATCACTGTAGATCCAGCTCCAGGAGGGAGAGAAGAGGCTTCATGGGTAAGTGCAGACCCCTTTCTCTCAACTCAAGCAGGGTGGGGGTAGGGTGACTCCTGAGCCTGCCAGCTTGCCTCTCCCATCTCCAGGGATAGGCTGCAGGTCCGCCCTGTGAATGGGAATAGCACCCCAGCCCTCAGTTTAACCTTGTAGAAAGTCAACGTGTGTTTCAGGGAAGTCTTTCTCTTCTGCTCCCTTATCTATCCCAGGTACTTCAGATCTTCACTTCAGGTGGGGAGATTTTCAGGGAGCTGGGACTCCTGGACCTCCCTCTACCTTGGGGATCCATATTTTGTGGGTCCTCTTTGGCTCAGGAAGCTACTCATTCTCTAGAGAAATGCCCTTCTCAGTGTACATGTTCTGGCTGTTCCCCTAGCCCCTTGCCCATCCAGTTCCACATCTGGCCCCACCAGAAGCGTATCTGGGCAGGAGATGACGGGTCTGACTCTGCAGTACCCACGGAATCCCTACCACAGCCCTGAGTCCCCTCCCCTCATATCCTACATCAGTATCCTGTTAGAATTTAGAGAAGCCTTACCTCTTTCCCTAGCAATGGGCCCCTATTTTCAGCTCCGAGCTCAGACCCTCGATGGGATAGGAGGAATATTGAGATCCCAGGTTCCTCTTCTGACACGTCCTGGGAATGGGGGAAAATTCACAGAAGGGAGCACAGGAGGGCAGCATCAAGGCTAAGAGAACTTTGGCCATCTGGCTCTGAGAACTGAATTCCATAGGCTGTGAGCTCTAGCAAATGCCCTGGGGACTCAGTTCTGGTGCCCGGCTGTGCTGTACTGTCAATACTGAGGTCATGGGGGACCTGCTGTCTCAGACTCACAGCGTCCCAGCCAGGTGCTGCCACCTGCCAGAACTTTTAATAACTTCGAGTTACTCTTCTTGTCAAAGACTTCAATGGCTCCCCAAAACTCCTCACTTTGCCATTAAAGTCTTTCAAAGTATGGCCTCCACTTAGCTTTCAAGCCTGATCTTCCATTGCTCCCTGGTTATAACCTGTCCTCCAATGAAACCCTGCTACTTCCTGCTCCCGCTGCCATGCTTTTATTCATGCTGATCCCTCCTCAGTTCTCCCTGGGACACCTCCATTCCATCGCTATCTGTTGGAATCCTATACATCCTTCAAAGCCTCTCTCAGATGCCTCTTACAAGAATCTTCTTCAACCCCTTAATGATGCATACGATCTCCTACAAATCCTCCGCACTCCGCTTCCAGTGGGGCTTGATTCATGAGCCCCAGAGTGTCTAGTCCTGTGTTCTACACAGAGTGGCTGTTCAATAAACGTTCCTTGTATTTTGCTGAGTGTGTCTCATGTATGAAGAGGCAGTTTGGCCTAGATGTTAAGGCTACAGTCAGATTTCCCAGGTGTATTCTCTGTGTGTACCCTTGGGTAAGTTGTTAACTTCTATCGGCCTCAGTTTCCTAATCTATAAATGGGAATAATAATTATATCCACATCAAGGTTTTTGTGAAGATTAAATGATAGTTTTTGTACAGGGCTCTAGCACAGTGCCTGCACATAGTAAGCTCTGAGTTAAGTGTGTGAGATTGCTATGATTCTTTTTGTTGTGTGTGTGTGTGTGTGTATTTTGGCTGTGCCATGTCACATGGCATGCGGGATGGTTCCCTGGCCAGGGATGGAACCTGGGCCTCCACTGTGAAAGCACCAAATCCTAACCACTGGGCCACCAGGGAACTCCCTGTTATGATTCTTATTATCCTCCCTTCAGTAGGATGTGAGCTACCCAGCTGGGAGGTAGGACAGGGTTTAAAATTGGTCAGTCAGGGTTTATTGAGCAAAGGGCTCTAGACCAGATGCCAGGGTTGGGTAAAGCTGGGGCAAGGCCAGGAGGAGAAGGCCACCAAGATGAGTTTGGTAGCCCAAGCCCTGCTGGGATCTAGAAGCTCTGGATTCCCACCTACTGTGTGACATTGGGTGAGTCACTCCTTCTCTCTGGCCTCGGTTTCCCAGCATAAGGTCACCTGAGGAGGTTGGGCCAGGTGAACAGTAAAGTCCCTGGCAGCCCAGATGTTTTATGAGTTCTAAGGGTTAAGTTCAAAGAAAAGAACAAAGAAGCATCTAGGCTCCCTGCAGGGCTTCTTTACATCCTTAGGGCTGGAGCAAGCACTGGGGTTTGGAAAGATTGGCATGTTGGACTGAGCTGAGTGGCAGCACTTCCTTCAAAAAGCCTGTAATTGGGGGCCTCCTCCCTCACTGGGGCTGGGGGATAGGGGTATATTGTTTGCAGTATCTGGGCATTTCCAGGGCATATGTGGAAGACTTGGGGGAAGAATGTGAGCAATGCAGATTCTCAGGGATGGGGAAGTGTTTTTTTTGTTTTTAAATTCCTGTGAATGGAATTTTGGGAGATGTGTACTTAGTTCTTTTTTTAAAATTAATTAATTAATTTTGGCTGTGTTGGGTCTTCGTTGCTGCGTGCGATCTTTCTCTAGTTGCGGTGAGCGGGGTCTACTCTTCACGTTGCGGTGCGCGGGCTTCTCATTGCAGTGGCTTCTCTTGTTGTGGAGCACGGGCTCTAGGCATGCGGGCTCAGTAGCTGCGGCACGTGGGCCCTAGAGCACGCGGGCTTCAGTAGTTGTGGCTCGCAGGCTCAGTAGTTGTGGCTCGCGGGCTCTAGAGTGCAGGCTCAGTAGTTGTGGCGCATGGGCTTAGTTGCTGCGCGGCATGTGGGATCTTCCCGGACTAGGGCTCAAACCCACGTCCCCTACATTGGCAGGCGGATTCTTAACCACTGAGCCACCAGGGAAGTCCCGAGATGGGGGAAGTTGAGAGACTTCAAGGGTCTGGACCTGAGACGATAGAGAAGGAAGGGGATTCAGAACACACCTAACTTGGTATGAGACTCATGATTTACTTGAAGCCTGCCTTGTTTCAAAAAAAGGATTAGAGGAGGCTTACCAGCATGCAGACAATTCTCTAAGATTAAAACATAAAACCTGTGACAGAGTACATTTTAAGTGTGTATCCTTTTTGATCCAGAGATTCAATTTACTTATTATTGCTATTTTTATTTTTAGTTAGAAATTATTTCAAACTTAAAGAAAAGTAGCCAGAATCGTACAAAGAACTCTGGCTTAGCCTTCTACCAGATTGACCAACTGTTAACGTTTTGCCATGCTGCTTTCTCTAATCTATAGTCCTCATTCAAATCTTGTTACTTGTCCCGACACTGTCCTTCACAACAATTTTCATCCTCGTCCAGGATCCAAAACAGGATCATGTGTTGCATTTAGTTTTCATGCCTCTTTTTGTCTCCTTTGACCTGAAACCTTTGTCTTTTATGACATTGACATTTTTGAACAATTTTCTCTCAATTTAGGTTTATCTGAGGTTTCCTCATGATTATGCCTTACTGCTGAACTGATGTTGTATTTTTCAGTTTAACATATCAGACAGTACATGATGTCAATTTGTCTCTGTTAAAGAAAAAATTTTAGGGACTTCCCTGGTGGCACAGTGGTTAAGAATCCACCTGCCAATGCAGGGGACATGGGTTCAATCCCTGGTCCGGGAAGATCCCACACGTCGCGGAGCAACTAAGCCTGTGCATCACAACCACTAAGCCTGCGCTCTAGAGCCCGTGCGCCACAACTACTGAAGCCTGCGCGCCTAGAGCCTGTGCTCTGCAACAAGAGAAGCCACCGCAATGAGAAGCCTGCGTGCCGCAACCAGAGAAAGCCCGTGCGCAGCACCGAAGACCCAATGCAGCCAAAAATAAATAAATAAATTGAAAAAAAGTTTTTTAAAGAAACCCATTAAAGATGGTAAGAAAGACTTTAAGAGGGACTACTGCAATGGGGTTAAAGTGTTATCCACCAGTTTTCTATATTATATTATCACGTTACTATTTTTTTTCAGGTTACTATTTTAAAATTTGTGATTAATAAATATCTTATTGGAACATATTTGAAACTATATAAATATCCAGTTTCACATCAAACTTTCACCCATCAGTTTTAGTATTCAGAAATGATTCTCACCGGAATCAATCATTACTCTGATGATTGGGAATGGTGATTTTCTAATTTCATCATTACTTCTACTATAAGGAAGAGCTTTCCTTTCATATGTACTTTTTAGTTAGCATTAGTATGGACCTAGGGATCCTTATTTTATTCAGCAGGTTATAATCTGTTACTGTGATTATTTGTTTCGATGCTTAAATTGTCCTTGATTTGGTCAGTGGAAGTCCCTTCAAGTTGGCTCCTTTGTTCTTTTGACATTTTTGATCAGTCCTTTATTTTCTGGCACAAGTTGTTCCAGTCTCATCTTGTACCTTCCCTGCCACAGCCTTGGAATCAGCCATTTTCCTGAGGGGACTGGTTCCTTTTACTGGAGAATGTAATTTAGAACCAAAGATCTAGGCACTGGCTGTGCTTGTGCTGCTAGGGTGGCATTGTTCAATGATTCAATTTCTAATTCTAAGACTTCAGATTCCACAATTTAACACTCGTGTATGTGAATAAAGATGCATATTCAAGGACATTTATTCTCATTACCCTCACAGCTTCCAAATAAGACCAAGCCATCAGCTTATTTTTTGCCTGTATTACTTCAAAAGCCTCCTAACTGCTCTCCCGATTTTCAAAATGGCCCCTCTATAGTCTCTTTTCCACACAGTATCCAGAATAACTTAAAAAAAAAAAAAAACTCATCACATTTCCCCCTGCTCATAACCCTCCATCCCCTAAGAATAAAATCCAAATTTTTCTACATGGCTTCAAGGTACCACAGGATCCAGCCTCATCTGTAACCTCATTAATTATCACTTTCCCGCTCGCTCACAGGACAAGGACACCCCAGCCAAAGGGTGTTTGTACTTGCTTTTCTCCCCCAGCTATTCAAATGGCTCGTAAAGGTCTTTATTAGGTCTCCACTCAAGAGTCACCTCTTCAGAGAAGCCTTCCCTAATTATCCTGTTGAAAACAGCACCCCATTACTTATCACTGTATGACATTACATCGTATATTCCCATTTGCTTGCTGTCAGTCTCTGTTTCTCTACATTACACCTCTAAAGTAGGCTCCACGAGGGCAGGGAGTTGTTTGGTTTTTCTCCCGTAGTACCAGTGCCTAGAACACTGCCCAGCAAACTGTGGGCTCTCAAATGCCTGTCGAGTGAATAAAGATAACTTTCATTCCTTGGGACGTTTGCACCCACCATACTTCCTGCCTGGCTTCCCCTCACCCTTCTCTTTGCATGGCTAGCTTCTTCATATTCTTTAGATCTCAGCTTAAATGTCTTCCATAAGGACAGAAACTGCCATGGCTGTCTCATTCACTATGGTATCCTCAGGGCCTACCACAGTTCCTGGCAAATAAAAGGCACTCAAGAAATTTGTTGGATGGACTTTTAATAGCTAAAAACTGGAAAGAATCCAAATGCTATAGAATATTGGATGACTGTTAAAGAATGAGGTAACTCCATGTGCATTGGCATAAAATGATGTCCAAGATATACTTAATGTATAATGCAACAAGCAAAACTGTGCAATTCATTTTATGTAATTAATACTAGGTGAACAGAAAAAAATAGTAAAAAATACTAGATTGGACCTCAGTGATCATTTGGGGGTGAGAGATATTAGAACAGATTTTAACTTCCTATTTTATAAATTTCTGTATTGCAGACTACTTTTTAAGAACAAACACTACCCTTTGAGCACTTAGTACATGACAGGCACTGTGGTAAACATTTTTTGTGCAGGATTTCACAGTACCTTCTCAATAATCTTATGAGATAGGTCATAATACCATCATCCCCATTTGCAATGAGGAAATTGGTTCAGGGACATTAAGCAATTCATCTAAGGTCACACAGCAAACCCATCACACTACAACACCTCCCTGTGTCTTTATAATTAAAAAATAAAAAAGGAAAGGAAAATAAGATGAAACTAGGGGTAACAGTTCAGGATCAAGGTTTTACACAAAAGATGCTAAGCAAATTTGGCTCCCTGGAAACCAGGGCAAATAGAAAAATATGATCAATCATGAGATCCTTGGTGATTCAAAGATAAAAGCAAACAACTTATCAGTAGAAACATCTTTACCAAATGCTGAGGTTTAATAGAACTTCTCCATGAAGCTCATAACTACAGCAGTGTTCAATCAAGTGATCTACAGCTTCAATAACATACCTGTATATCCAGGTAGCTGTTGGCCAACCACAAATGGAAGATCAGTGAAAGCAATTCCAATAGGAGCCAAATTTATACAGCTTGGGCATCAGATCAGGTGGTCTGGCCAGACCCTCAGTTAAAATTGGATGTGTGGCCTAACCCTCCAGCAAACTCCTATAATATTGCAAATTCACCCTATTAAACACTGTTAGCAAGAATCAGGAGACAAGAGGTGACATTCATCTTAAATTTAAACGTTGGTAAATTTTCCACGTAGGCTGGGTTCGTTTTCTTCTTCTTTTACAGATGAAGAAACCAAGGCTCAGAGTCTAGAAAATGTCAGAGCCATTATGGATCTGATTATGGATCCCCTCCTCAGCCTTCCTCAGCCATGCCTGTCATCCACGCCTCAACAAAATAGCTTATGCCCTCCGAATCTCTCTGGGGGTGGTGGGCCTCAGGACCTAGAAGAGTGTCCTCCTGCACTGAAAGGGAGCTGGTTAAGGGAGAGTGAGGCCCAGCCAGTGAGTAAGCATACTTTTTCCAGAGGTCCACTCTAATCCTCACCTCCAACACCTTGTACCCCAAGATGGAAAGTAAGGCTCACCTTACACAGATGAAGAAAAACCCCTATCCCCAAGCATAAAAATGATCTTGAAGCCTACACTTGACTTCACTCATTTATTTACTTTTCTTACAAGCTGGGGAATAGGTGGGCCCTCAGCTTGGGGAGTTTGGAGAGCTTTGCTGGAGGGAGGAGAGGAAAAAGCGAAAGTGGGGGCTTATTGCAGGGCAGGCTTCAAAGAGGAAGAAGATGGGGAGGAAGGAGAGAGGAAACAAAGGGTTCAGGCCCTCCTTCCACCACACACACTCAGGCTTCCCAAGTCCAAGTAGAAGGAAGGAGTAACAGGACACCCACCCAGAGATGTCCTTGATCCATTCTCGCCCTTGCCCTGCCATCCAGCAATAACCTGAGAGAAATCAAGGAAGTGCAGGAAGTGGGCGGTGGTTAAAAAAAAAAAGAGGTGACAGGTGCACCCAGCCCCAGCGCACAGCTGTGGCGGCAGGAGGAGAGCCGCACGCGTGCTCACCCTGGCCGGCCGCCGGGCCTCGCGGCACCCTCAGTTCAAGTCTTTCCCCTTCTTCCGGCGGCCGCGCTCCGCCGCTTCCCCCGCGGGGATGCTGTAGCCGCTGCAGCTGCTGGCTGGCCGGCGCAGCACTCGCCTCTCCGTACGGTACTCGGGCTCGCGCACGCGCGGCACGCCCTGCAGCAGGAACTCGCCGCCGCGATAGGTGACGCGCACGTCGGTGCGTGGGTACGTGCCGTACGCTCGTCGCAACTCCCGGCGCACGAAGTCCGGCAGATTGAGGCCCGGCCGAAGCGTACGTTCCACGCGGCCCCAGTGCAGCTCAGCGTGCAGGCTGCTGCCTTCCGGCCACTGCGTCCCGCTCTCGACCGCCGCCAGCCCCGCATCTGCGGGCTCCTGAAGCGACGGCCCTGGGTAGCCGGGCGCTGGGAACGGCGGTTGCCGGGCCGCAGCGTAGGCCTGCGGGAAGGCCCACAAGGGCGGCGTGATCACTAGCGTCGCGCCTGTGGCGTGGAAGCAGTGGTATTCCCGCGGAGCCGCCCACTCGCCCGCGCTCAGGCTCGGGGGCCGGCTGCAGAAGTTGTGGGCCTGAATGGGGGGCAGCAGCGGAGGGGCGGGCAGGTAGGTGTAGGTGAGGTGCTGCAGCAGAGGCCAGACGTCCTGCCCAGGCGCCAGGCAGCAGTATGTATACATGGTGTGAAGCTCAGGCGGCCGGCATTGCTACTGGGGCCTCGTCCTGGTCCAGACCTGGGGTGGGGGTGTGGGTGCACTTTGTTCTCATCTCCACCACCGACCCTGGGGCCTGGTTACCCGGGGCGCTGGTTCACAGCAGGGGGCCCTACACGTGTGCCGGAGTTCGGGGAACTCTTCCTAAGGAGTTCAGCTCCCACCTCACCTCTTGTCCTAGGGCTGGACCCAAACCCCAGGCTCCCAGCAGGCAAGAAGGACCCAAGCCTTTTTCAAGCCCCCAGTCCTGAAATGCTCTTCCCAGGTGGCTCCCTACTCACTTGCCTCCTTTAGCCTGGGGGAGCTGGTCCCCAGCATTTGGGGGAACCAGAGATATCCAAGAGCGGGGCTCCTCTCCACCACTTTTTAGTTGAGCTGCTCTCCTCCATGCCCTGCCTCAGCCACACCTTCCGGTTTCCAGGCAAAGGGAAACACCTTGAGCTGGCCAGGAGCCAGCCAGCTTGTGTCTACACTGAGTGAGCCTGCTGGTCATACCGGCTGCGAATTAGACGCTGAGGTCTGTGCTCAGAGATGCCCGCAACATCACAGGACATCCAGTGGCTTTTCCAGTCAAGTTAGCTCCCTGTTCTCCTCATCCCCTTTTTCCACCCAGGTGGAGTTATCCTAACATTTGAGTGAAGCTCCTGCACACCAGGCACTGAATCAAGTTGCTTATGAGCATCTAACTTCAAGTTTACATCAACCTTAGGAATGAGGTACTAATATTTTTCTGACTTTACATAGCAAGAAGCTGCTTGCCTCAGATTTGGTACACAATAAATGTATTCTATGACTGGGGCTTACATAGGTTAAGTGTCTTGTCCAGACTCACACAGCTAGTTATGGTAAGGGCAGAATTCAACCCCGTGTCTGTCTCAAGACTTGTGCTCTCAGCAATAGCCTAATCACCAATCCATGCTAGGGCTTCTTTTAGACTATCTGACAGTCCTCCCTTCTAGAATGTTCCTTAAGAGCTTATAACTTTTTTTTAAAAAGAACTTCTAATTCATATTAGCCACATGAAGAACATGGTGGTATCATTCTCATTTAATAGATGAGGAACAAGAGATTCGGAGAAGTTAGGCCACTTTCCCAGGTGCACATAGCCTATAACTGGCACAGTGGGATTTGAACCCAGTGCAAATGATTCCAAAGCCCAGAAGCTACTTGGGTGAAGCCAGAAAGGTTGCTTCGTTCAGATGGGTTGAGCACTGTCTGAGCTCCAGTCCCCTCTGGCTGCAGTTCATGCCCTTCCACCTCTCTTCCCCAGTGGGTAGTAGTTGCTGGATGATTAAAATGGATACCCTCTTCCAGTTTCTAGGCCGCCAGGCCATCATACTTTCCTTCCCCTTCTTCTGTTGACTTAAGCAGCATCATGACTAACCCCCCATAGGTTCTCCTAGATTCTCAGCATCCCACAAAGCCCAGCTACCCTCTGAGGAGGTCCCCCACACTCAGCCTGGTGATGTCACATTTCTTTATTCCTGACTGAGCCACTCTCTCAAGTCTAATTCAGGGCAGTGGCCTAGTGAGAACAGCAGCTAGGACTAGGTTATGGTATGTATCTAACGTGCCCTACCCAACAGCTCCAAGAAGGGAGCCTCTCCCTCTGTCCACTTAAGAACTGGTCCCAGGACATAGTGACCTTTGTTGGGGGAGGCCTCCCACCCCCAAGATGTCCATGGCTTGATCCCTGGAGACTTGTTAGTATGTTATTTACATGGCAAGGGGGAATTAAGGTTGCAGATGGTATTAAGGTTGTTAATTAGCAGTCCTTAAAACAGATTATCCTGGATTATCTGGGTGGGCCCAGTGTAATCACAGGAGTCAAATGTGGAAGAGAGAGGCTGAAGAGTCAGCGTATGTGATAATAAGAGTCAACCAGCTCTTGCTGGTTTTGAAGATGAAAGGGGTCATGAGCCAAGGAATGCAGGCAGCCTCAAAGCTGGAAAAGGCAAGGAAGTGGATTCTTCCCTAGACCCTCCAGAAAGGAATGCAGTTCTGCCAACACCTTGACTTTAGTTTATGAGACAGAATTCCAACCTCCAAAACTGTAATAGATTTGTATTAAGCCACTAAGTTTGTGGTTGTTAGAGCGTTAGTAGGAAATTAATATACCTCCCCACTCCTATTTATAACTTTGCCCCCCCCCTCCAAATCCCAGCACTTGAGGAATGTCCAAAACTACCTATTATAGACTGACCTCACTCCAGCCTGGAGCTCAACTATGGACCCTGTATGACTGGCCAGTTTCTCCCCCATGGGGATCTGCTCATACCTGGGTGGGAGATGAGGAGAGTGTGAGACCAAGCTCAAGTTGAAGCCTGGGACAGTGAGAAGCCTGCGTTTTAATATTGGTTCTGATGTGCTTGCTGAGGGAGACTGGGGAGGCAGTCTTCAGGAAAAATGAGAAAAATAAGGACCAAGCTGTGAGTTTCTCAGCATTCATTCACCCTGATTCCAGTAACAGCCCCCAGATTTTTTGGGTCCCACACCTTATTTACTCTCAGGAAAGTGGTTCTGGGGGAGTTGGCTGTAGCTCATCCTTAAATTACCTGGGTGATTTAGGGCTAAACCAATCATCGCTGTCATCCTTCTGGCCATAGTGATTGGTTTAGGGTAGCCATGTGACTCAATTTGGGCCAATGGGAGCCAAGCCCAGGGCTTTGTTCTCTAATTGCATGGAGTGAAGTGCTCTCTTCCCTGGACAGAGATCTGAAAGAATGCAGTTCTGGGTCCAGAGGTGAAGATCTGTCTGAGCATAGAACTGCAGAAGAAGTGGAGCCGAGGGTCAGAGAGAGAAACTGGGTCCTGATGACATCGTTTGAATCCTGGACTTTGAAGTTACATAAGCCAATAAATCCCCTTTTTTCCCCCTCCGGTTTTATTGAAATATAGTTGACATACAGCACTGTATAAGTTTAAGGTGCACAGCATGATGATTTGACTTACATATACTAGGAAATGATTACCACAATAGGTCTGGTTAACATCCATCATCTCATATAGATACAAAAAAAAAAGAAAAAAATTTTTTCCTTGTGATGAGAACTCTTAGGGTGTATTAACAACTTTCAGCTATACCATACAGCAGTGTTAACTTTGCTCATCATGTTATACATTACATCCCTTGTATTTATTTATCTTATAACTGAAAGTTTGTATCATTTGATCACCTTTATCCAATTTCCCTTTCCCCATAA
Organism: Monodon monoceros; assembly: GCF_005190385.1. NCBI lineage: Eukaryota > Metazoa > Chordata > Mammalia > Artiodactyla > Monodontidae > Monodon > Monodon monoceros. The sequence goes on from NW_021703781.1 coordinate 56,378,449, forward strand.
ATTCCTTTCCTACTTAATCTAGTTTGAGTGGACTCTTTTTATACAGATAGCCGGTTGTGTTTACTTTATAAATTTTTTTTAAACATCTTTATTGGAGTATAATTGCTTTACAATGGTGTGTTAGTTTCTGCTTTATAACAAAGTGAATCAGTTATACATATACATATGTCCCCATATCTCTTCTCTCTTGCATTACTTCATATAAATTTAACTACAAAAGACATAATGAAATGGGCATTTAAAAATTATTTCAAAGCACCATCATGTTAGTCTTTAGAAGATTAAATGTTTAGGTTATTATACTATGGAGTGAAGTCTTCTGTTGCTTGCATCAACAATACACCCTGACTGTTTTTCCCCCAGAATTTTATTATGAAAAATTTCAAAATTCAGCAACCTGAGTAGTTTCTGATCAGTGACCCCCCATGATCAGAGGCTCTTTTGTGGGCAAAGTAGAGGATGGAGAGAGTCTGGAAGCCAGTCTTGGAGGAGGTTCACACCCTAGTTTAGGAAAACTGACAACCACAACAAGATCAGGGAATGGAAAAGAGACATGGGCGTAGATTCATCTGGGCTTGATTCCATATAACTGCCTGGATGGAGAGGGGAGGGTAAAGGTGGATGCACATGTTTTTAGCTTGGTCAGCTGGGTGGGTAGTCAAGACAATCCTGGAAATAAGAAACAATTGGGGTGATCGGAAGTTGAGGGAGTGCTGGGTTCATGTGGGACGTTTGGGAAGCTATCCAGTAGTAGTTTTATATTCAGGCTGGAGATGGGAGGTGGGGTAATCATGAAGGAAAGGTAGTAGGTGAAGTTACCAGAACAGCTGCTACGCTGGCCCATATTACACTGTGTCATCATGGCTGCCAATCTGTTGCATTCCACCTATGCCTTTTGAGGGCAATTGAGGTATAGTTCATGTACAATGTTATATAAATTTCAGGTGTACAACATGGTGATTCACAATTTTTAAAGGTTCTATTCCATTTATAGTTATTATGAAATATTGACTATATTCCCTGTTACACTATATATCCTTTTAGCTTATTTATTTTATACATAGTAGTTTGTACCTCTTAATACCCTACCCCTATCTTGCCTCTCCCTCGTTCCCTCTCCCAACTGGTAACCACTAAGTTGTTCTCTATATCTGAGTCTGTTTCTTTTTTTTTAAAACTACTTTTTAAAAATATTTATTTATTTTTGGCTGTGTTGGGTCTCCGTTGCTGAGCGCGGGCTTTCTCTAGTTGCAGAGAGCGGGGGCTACTCTTCGTTGCGGTGCATGGGCTTCTCATTGTGGTGGCTTCTCATTGCAGAGCACGGGCTCTAGGTGCGCAGGTTTCAGTAGATGTGGCACACGGGCTCAGTAGTTGTGATTCGTGGGCTCTAGAGCGCAGGCTCAGTAGTTGTGGTGCATGGGCTTAGTTGCTCCACAGCATTTGGGATATTCCTGGGCCAGGGCTCAAACCCGTGTCCCCTGCATTGGCAGGCGGATTCTTAACCACTGCACCACCAAGGAAGTCCTGTTTCTTTTTTCTCATATGCACTAGTTTGTTTTATTTTTTAGATTCCACATAGAAATGAAATCCTACAGTATTTGTCTTTCTCTGTCGGACTTATTTCGCTTAGCATAATACCTTCCAAGTCCATCCATGTTGCTGCAAATGGCAAAATTTTATTCTTTTTTATGGCTGAGTAGTATTCCATTGTGTATGTGTGCATATATATATGTGTATATATATATATATATATACACACACACACACACACACACATATATATGCTCACATGTTCCTTTTTTTAAATATTTATTTATTTGGCTATGCTGGGTCTTAGTTGTGCCACACGGGATCTTCATTGTGGTGTGTGGGATCTTTTAGTTGAGGCATGCGGGATCTTTTAGTTGCAGTGTGCAGGATCTAGTTCCCTGACCAGGGATCGAACCTGTGCCCCCTACATTGGGAGCACGGAGTCTTAGCCACTGGACTGCCAGGGAAATCCCTAGGCTCACTTGTTCTTTATCCATTCATCTTTTGATGGACACAGGTTGCTTCCATATCTTGGCAATTGTAAATAATGCTGCTATGAACAATGGGGTGCATGTATCTTTTCAAACAGTGTTTTCATTTTTTTTTCAGATAAATACCCAGGAGTGGAATTGCTGGGTCATATGCTAGTTCTATTTTTAATTAATTAATTTTTGGCTGTGTTGGGTCTTCATGCAGTGTGCGGGCTTCTCACTGTGGTGGCTTCTCTTTTGCAGAGCACGGGCTCTAGGCACACGGGCTTCAGTGGTTGCAGCATGCAGGTTCAGTGGTTGTTGCATGCGGGCTCTAGCATGCGCGGGCTTCAGTAGTTGTGGCGCGTGGGCTCAGTAGTTCTGGCTCACGGGCTCTAGAGCACAGGCTTGTAGTTGTGGCGCATGGGCTTAGTTGCTCCGCGGCATGTAGGAGTTTCCCGGATCAGGGATCGAACCGGTGTCGCCTGCATTGGCAAGCGGATTCTTAAGCACTGCTCCACCAGGGACATCCGGTAGTTCTATTTTTAGTTTTTTTTTTTTTGCGGTACGCGGGCCTCTCACTGTTGTGGCCTCTCCGTTGCGGAGCAACAGGCTCCGGACGCGCAGGCTCAGTGGCCATGGCTCACGGGTCCAGCAGCTCTGCGGCATGTGGGATCTTCCCGGACCGGGGCACGAACCCGTGTCCCCTGCATCGGCAGGCGGACTCTCAACCACTGCACCACCAGGGAAGCCCTATTTTTAGTTTTTTTGAGAAACCTCCATACTGCTTTCCATAGTGGCTGCACCAATTTATATTCCCACCAACAGGCAATCTTGTTTTTGAAGTCCCTTTTACCCCATATAGTGTATGGCCTGACAAGTTTAAGTGAATGTGTGAAGAGTTTTGAAAATGGAAATTTGGGGGACCCTCTCTGCAACTAAGAAAGCCCTGGGAAAAAGTGCCCCGGTGAAGGGACCCGAGGAGGAGTTGTTAGGTAGGAGGAGAACATGGCGGAACCTAGATCACAGAGGTCAGAAGCCAAGGGAGGAGAGAACTTCAGGGAGAGTTTTTGTATGTCTCTCTCCCACGATCCAGAGACTCCGGTATGACTCAAGGCAGGCGATATGATCTTCAATTGCACCCCATGTCCCCTCCCAGTTATCTCTGTGCTTGACAACTGGGAAGGGAAATCAGAGATAATCACAAGGCCCAGCCCTGGTGCTGACAAAAAAGGGTAACTGGTTACATTGTCTATAAAATCAGAGGGCTGAGGGAACTCAGAGTGGGGTATTCAGTGCAACACAGGAGCCAAAGTCTTTCCTATAAGGTCACATCAGTTCCAGCCCCTTGGCAGCTCTCCGCATTCTCCTGTTCCCCCACGGGATACCCAGGGAGGGCTAAGTAAAGGTTCAGTGTTGCTTTGAAATAAAGGCACATGCTGGCCAGAGATGGAACGGCAGAGGGACTCCTTTAGTCAATTTATGGAGGCCCTAGTGTACCAGACTCTATGCTGAATGCTGGTTTCCTGCCCTTCCTGCCCTCTATTCTCACAGCCAGTAAAGCATAGATGGGGGTAAGGGGTAAGGATGGGAGAGAAATGGTAATCTTCCTTCTAGTCATGAGGGCTTTCTGGAGCATGAGGGGTTTCATCAATTGCTTGAAGTCTAGAAAAGAGATGATGTGTGTGTGGCCAAGAGGAGACCTAGGAGGTAAGAAGAGGGTCTGAAAAGGCAGGACTGGGGAGGAGGAAAGTGAGACAGACTGGTGGGAAACGAACGCTGGGGACAAGGTTCTTGGGGCCTCTGGGGCTCCCGAGGAACTTGTTGAACAGACTCTAGCACCTGGACACCCGGGCTCTTGTGCTGGACTGTTTGCTCTGGGTGGGCCCTTGCCAGGTTGTCAGGAAGGAGGCAGAGGATGATACTCCTGTTGACAACAGAACTCTTACACCCCTATTTCTCATTTAATGCCCACAAAATCCCTCTAAGGAGTAAAACAGAGGCTCACAAAAAGAGCATCCCCAAAAAAGAAGTGGTGGAGCTAGGGAACTGAGTCCCAGTTCCCCCAGAAGCCAAAAGCCACACTCATGGCCCCATATCCCAGGGTAGGGAAACAGCAAGTCTGGAGTCTGTGCCGTCTAATTGCCTAGAAATCTAAGTAGGCTTACAGGCCTGTTGGGAGAAGACGTGGGACATCCTTACCAGACTAGACTGAGCAAAACAAAACTTGACTTTCAGGGTCTGGGCAGGGGTAGGAAGAGGGAAGACTCCTGTTCTGAGAGTCAGAAAGTCTGGGTTCCAACTTGTCTGGGCCTCTTGCTTGCTGTGTGAAAGTCACTGAATCTCTCCCAACCTCAGTTTCCTCATCTGTAAAATGGGGATAATAGCACCTACCTCCCAGGGATGACTATGTGAGGACTCAACAAGATAATGCATGTAGAGTGCTTAACACAGCACTGGGCACATTGTAAGAGCTCCGTAGCCTTATATTTTACTATTACTATTAATATGAGGAGGTTGGGACTTCCCTGGTGGTGCAGTGGATAAGACTCTGAGCTCCCAAGGCAGGGGGCCCGGGTTTGATCCCTGGTCAGGGAACTAGATCCCATATGCATGCCGCAACTAAGAGCTCGCATGCCACAACTAAGGAGCCCACGTGCCGCAACTAACACCTGGTGCAACCGAAAAAAAAAAAGAAACGAAAAAAATAGTAAGAAGAAGAAGAGGTTGGGCTGCTTGGTTGCTCTCTCAGGGCCTGGTGCCTGTGGCCTGAACCCTGGTGCCCACAGCTCAAGCTGGGCCTGTCCACTCTTGAGGAACTCACAATCCAGCATCAGGGAGTCCCAGGTCGTGCCACTGTCATCTTCTTATCTGTCTCAGCTGTGCATCCAGTCACATCACAAGGCTTGAAGGAAGGTGCTGAGCTCTCTTCATTTTCCGAATTAATAGTAGGGGTGGGGGACTTCCCCGGAGGTCTAGTGGTTAAGACTCCTGGCTTCCACTGCAGTGGGTGCAGATTCGATCCCTGGTGGGTTAATTAAGATCCCACCAGCCGCACGACAGGCAAAAAAAAAAAGGACGGGGGAGAGGATGGGAAGCTCTCAGAAAAAACCTTGTTGATTTGAACTGAAATGACACTAAGCCTTCGTGGAAGTGAGAGGGAGGCGGTGAACCGGCCAGGAATACAGACAATCTGCCCGTCTTTTGCTGGCGCCCACGTCCTCTTTTTGGTCCCTAAGGGCAAGCGCCCGTAACAAATATGGCGGCGGCAGCCTCGGGCGCGAGCACCTACCGAAGCAGCGGTCCCGGAGCCACGCGGAGCCAATCGCTGGGCAGGAGCGGAAGAAGGGGTTGGAGAAGCTCCTGGAGGCCTGCGCGCAGGCGCACTGGCTGGCACCTGGCTCCGGGCAGCCGCGGGATTAGGCTTCTCCTGCCACAATTTCGGTGAGAGGCCGGCCCGCGGCCGGGGCTTGGGGGTAGGAGCGGGCCGGACTAGGGGCCAATCGGTCACAAAGGACACACCCGAAGGGTACAGGAATGCTGTCTGCTCTGGGAGTCCTGGGGGCTGTCTGTGGGAGTCCCTGAAGTGATCTGGGTGTGGCTTGAGAGAGTGCCTCGGGGCAGGGTGGGAGAAGCTTGGGCTCAAGGGGTGAGGATGGAATTCTTGCAGAGGGACTCCCTGGGGTCGCATGATGCATTCAGGCCGGGATCCATTTCATTAGCATAATGGCCTTTAACCCTGGTGGCGTTGTAGAACGAATTGGGGAGCTTTAAAAGAACACTGATGCTGGGCCCCATCCTTAGAAATTACGATTTAATTGGTCAGGGGTGAGGCTTGGGCTTTGGTGTTATTGAGCAGCTCCTCAGGTGATTTTAATGTGCAGACAAGCTGGAGAACCACCACATGGTTCAGTGCCAGCTATTGAGTAAGGAACTCCTGGGTTGTTCCCAGACTCCTCTGTGGCTCGCGAGGGGTGCATGGTCCTGAGGTGAAGTTGCTGATCCTCCAGTGCTGCTGTAGTAACCTGCGGAGCAGGGAGGGAAAGGGAGAAGGTCCCTCCCCCCAGTAGGGTGAAGTTCGTTTCCAGCCTGAGGAGGAGGATGGGCCCATTAGTCACTGCATGGAAAGTGGGCACCCCTCCAGGGTTGGGCGTCCCCAACAGCCCTGCCAGGGCTGGTCCTGCCGTGGGGAGACTGAGCAGGGAGACAAAGGGGGTGTGAAACGAGAAACACAGAAGACAATTCAGAGGTCACTGGCTTGTTGAAAAAAGGGCACACCTAATATTTGCGCAGGGTATAATACCTTTCATATTCATTTGATACTGCCGGGACAGGCAGAGAATGGAATTTTCTCCCGCTTTGCAGATGTAGGAATAAACTCAGAGAGCTAGTTAGTGATAAGGTTCAAACTTGACCCAGGGCTCCCAAATCCAAATTATGCTTATTAGTAGATTTTTTCCCTCCATACTAATAGCTTCTCATACGGTCTCTAGTCCTTCTGAAAGGAATCAGAAGCTAACACCTGCCCTCTTTCTGAAGCCCCTCACCCCAGGGGCCCAGTCTGTCATTCTTGGTTTCCTCTACCAAATTCATCAGCCCCCTACTCACCACAGGCTGGTTCAGAAATCAGGGAGCTGCTACTGTTTCTATCATTTTCTGGTTCTTTATCTCCCAGAAGCCTGATGGGGTGAGGAAGGGAGAGTTTTTACATGATGCTGGGGGCTCCTTCTAAACATCTGATTCTGTCACCTGGCCACTCCCAGTGCCCCCCATCCTATTGTCCTCAGGATAGGATCTTGTGTATGGTTTCCAAAGCCCTTCCTGATCTGGTGTGTATCAATTTTCCTTAGCACACGGGTGAAAGCTTAATAAGTGTTACATTTTGTTATTATCAGTGTTCCTCTTTGTTGCCTCACCTGTTGCCTTGCTGTCCATGTTTCACATCAGGGTTCCCCAGGTTGCCTCTTTTTGACTCCCACAGCCAAGCAGAATGCAGAGCTGAGGGGCACAGTGGGATATGGGGAGGACACTCCTCCTATGGCTGCTGCTCTCTCGTTGGGCTGCGGATGTCCATATTGGCCTTTTAGGGGCAAATTGACCCAGAAGGTATTAATTGAGCACTTACTGTGTGGTGAAGGAGCCTGGTGGAAGCTGGGAGTCCAGATCAGGGGCGGGTCTGACCTGGCCCTGCCTTTAAGGAGCTTGGGTGCTGGAGAAGGGTTAGGGAGACATTTGGATCCTGATACAGAGCCAAGGGACCTGAAAAGGGGAGAGAACACCTGACTTGGTGCCCTTGGGAAGGTATGTGCCCCTGAACTGGGCCTTGCTTGAATCAGCAGGATTTGATACAATTGTGGTGGCGGTATGGGCCTAGTGATGTGAGAAATGCTGAGTTTTGGGGATTTTTTTTTAGTCAGAAGCACCTGTTTTGAATTTTGGCTCTAGCACTTAATAGCTGTGTGATTTGGGGCCAGCTATTTAACCTTCAGAGCCTTGGTTTCTTCACTTACAAGATGAGGATGGAAATAGTAACAAGAGTTGTAAGGATTCATGATGATAGGTGTAAAAACTAGGCATATCCTATATATCTGAGAAATGGTATGTAGTTACATCTAGGGTGTTTTAGGTGGAAGGAACAACATGAACAAAGGTTGGAGGTGGCATTTAAAAAAGAATTTGATGGATGGCAGGATATACCAAGCAGTGAGAAGCATCAATGTTGAGTGCTGAAAAGACAACTTCAGTCATGTATTTGGCAGAGGGGACACTGACTGCAACTCTTTAAAGATCATAAAGCCAAACTTCAGAGACATGAAAAAGAAGAAGAATAGCTACATTAAAAAATTTTTTTTATTTATTTATTTTTAGCTGTGTTGGGTCTTCGTTGCTGCGCGTGGGCTTTCTCTAGTTGCGGTGAGCCAGGGCTACTCTTCGTTGTGGTGCGTGGACTTCTTATTGCGGTGGCTTCTCTTCTTGTGGTGCACGGGCTCTAGAGCGCAGGCTCAGTTGTGGCGCACAGGCTTAGTTGCTCTGCGGCGTGTGGGATCTTCCCGGACCAGGGCTCGAACCCGTGTCTCCTGCATTGGCAGGTGGATTCTTAACCACTGTGCCACCAGGGAAGCCCATGAATAGCTACATTTTATTGAGGGTCTTCTCAGTGCCAGGCACTAGGCTTGGTGCTTTATATATCTTTTGCATTTCAGCCCTACAGCAATCTAAGAGGTTGGCGTTGTCATCCCCACTTTATAGATGAGGAAACTGAGGCCCAGGGAGAGGGAGTGGCTGGCTCAAGGCCACACAACTGCGACCATACCAGCGGGGGGCATGGGAGATGGGCTCTGGGGCCACCAGCAGGCTCTCCTGCTAGGTGCCAAGGTGAGGGTGGAGTTGGTTGCAGGTTACAGGTTATCTCAGCCAGGTTATGCAACTAGGCTGGTGTGGGCCACAAGCCTTCCTCCCCCGAGAGGCAGGGGTGTTGTTCTCTGTGGGGGTGGAGTGGGGGTGGGGAGGGCTATTAGAGGAGGCAGTTCCTGACAGAGGAGTGGAATCTGGAGTGACCCTGCATACTCCTCCCCCAGCTTTTTTTCCCGGGGCAGAGGCTTACCTGGACAGGTTGCTTTGCCTCTAGATCTGGTCCATGGTAGTGGTCTGTCTCTGGTACTCATGAACATCATCTGGGCCCATGCTCCTTGCAGGCCGTCCTCTTCTGACTTTCCCCCTTGTGCCTTGATTTTTCTCTCAAACTCCCCTACCACAGGAAGGGGCCTGATTACCAGCATATTCCCCTGCTCCTACCCTGATCTGTTATAAGTGAGCCCAAGGAAATGCCAGTTTCTGAGCACATTTCTGTCGGTGCTCTGGGCTTCCTAGATATAGTTTAATCCTCCCTGCATTCCTATAAAGATAGGCACTGTTACTCCCATTTTACAGGTGAGGAAACCAAGGTTCAGACAAGCTCAGACCTTGCCTGCAGTTACAGTTAGTAGAAAGTTCAGTTGAGATGTAAACCCAGGCCGTTCTGATGGCAAAAGTCATACTTTTTCCATCTCACTGCACTTTGAGGTTTTCTACTGTTGCCCCAGCGTGGGCGCAGGGAACCAGCTGCTGGAGGCTGGGGACCTTGCCTGTAGGGTCCATCTTCTCCAGTAACCAGGGCAGGCCACTGGACATCTGGGTAGGGGTGCCGGGAGATTTCACTCCCTTTGGACAAAGGCTTTCAAGGTGAGGGAGGGGAGTTCTGAAAGGCCCTGGGGAATCAGAGGAGGTGACCTGGCTTAAGGATAGCAGCAGAGGTGTACATGGTGCTTTACAGCCCCAAAGCACCTTTAGATTAGCCCACCCCATCCTTGTGTGGTAGGTATGGAGGGTCTGGGAGGCTCGACAGTAGTAATCTCTGAAGTTTGGGTGCTCGCTGCACTTCCTGTGCTCCTTGCATTAGAGTATTTTCTCATGGACTGCTAACCGTAGCCTTAGGAAGGTTGGCCCCATTGTGCAGATCAGGAAACAGGCATAGAGAGGTTTAGCAAATTGCTTCAGGTCACAAGGGTAGGAAATGGTGGAGTTGGGACTTTGGAGACCTCCAGTTGTGTCTTCTTTCCACTATGTTACTTGGAAAGTGCCAAGGAAACTTAAAGGGTGATGGATATGTTCCTGATCTCAATTGTGGCGACAGTTTCACAGGTATACCTATGCCAAAACTGATCAGACTGTACACTTTGAAAATGCGCAGATTATTATTATTTGGGGGCGGGAGGTCTTTTTTTTTTCTTTTTTTCTTTTGGCCATGCTGTGCAGCTTGCAGGATCTCAGTTCCCCAACCAGGGATTGAACCCAGGCCATGGCAGTGAGAGCCCAGAATCCTAACCACTAGGCCACTAGGGGACTTCCTGATATGCAGATTATTATATGTCAGTTGTACCTCAATAAAGCTGTGAAAAGAAAAAGTATTTCCCACCAAATGTTTCTTCAGGGGCTCAAAGCCCCCAGGGAGAGGCCACCTGGATATCCTCCGGCTCTGGGACAAGGTGGCATCATTATGGCCTGGGAGAGATTCTCACAGACTTAGCGGCTGCTTTCAGGTAGTTTTGGCCACTCCTTCTTCTCTCATTGCTTCACCACTAGGGGTGGGCTGGCACAAGGTTGGCACAGGGGATGGGGGGCTGCATACCAATCTCTTGAGTGAATTGCCACTCAGCTTCCATTGAGCCTGAGAGAGACCCCCATGAGATACCGTCCTTATTTTCCCCGCAGAGCCTCTTTCTTACCAGTCACTCCTATAGCAAGAGTGGCTGAGTCCAGAGAGGGAGAGAGAGGGGGAAGACACAGGCCCTGCGCTGGAGAACCCCACAGTCAGGCTGGAGTGTGGGCAGGTGGGAGAGTGCTGTGCAGGGGCAGGAGGCACCAGTGAGGGCCAAGGAGTTGGAGAAGGTCTTCTCGACATGGTGCTGGCTCCTGAGGGATGAGTGAGATGGAGATGAAGACATGGGCAGGGTGCTTCTGGTAGGAGGCACCATCAAGAACAAAGGCCTGGGGGCTTCCCTGGTGGCGCAGTGGTTAAGAATCCGCCTGCCAATGCAAGGGAGATGGGTTCGAGCCCTGGTCCGGGAAGATCCCACATGCCGCGGAGCAACTAAGCCTGTGTGCCGCAACTACTGAGCCTGCGCTCTAGAGCCCACGAGCCACAACTACTGAGCCCTCACACCACAATTACTGAAGCCCTCGCGCCTAGAGCCCGTGCTCCGCAACAAGAGAAGCCACCACAATGAGAAGCCCACACACCACAATGAAGAGTAGACCCCGCTCGCCGCAACCGGAGAAAACCTATGCGCAGCAACGAAGACCAAATGCAGCCAAAAATGGATAAATAAATAAATAAATTTATTTAAAAAAAAAAAAAGAGCAAAGGACTGGCCAGAGGAGACAGTGGCTTGAAGATCCATGGGAGTCTGGGCTGGTCTGGCGGGGAGAGGCCAGACTACAGAGGCCCTTGAAGGCTGGGCAGGGAAGGGGAGCCATGGTTGCTCATGGGGCAAGAACAGGGCCTGGGGGGTCACCACATTTGGACTGGGGCTGGAGTCGGTTCTCCAGGGCCTGACTCTGATGGGGAAACAGAAGTTTCTGTTCTGCATGTGTGCGTGCAAGCATATGGACATGTAAATGAAGCCCATGGGTAGGCTTGGGTCACGAGGACTCAAAGAGAAAACTTCTGAGGAGGTGTATAAGTTTTAGGGCTGCCACAAACTGAGTGGCTTAAGGCAACCTCACAGTTCCTGTAGGGTAGAAATCCAACATCAAGGCATCAGCAGGGTCATGTGCCCTCTGGAGGGAGGCTCTAGGAAAGAATCCTTCCTTGCCTCTTCCTAGCTTCTGGTGGTTGCCTGCAATCCTTAGTGTTCTTTGGCTTGTAGATGCATCACTCAAACTTCTGCCTGCATCTTCACGTGGCTGTCTTCCCTTTGTGTGTGTCTGTCTCTGTGTCCAAATTTCCCTCTCCTTTTAAGGATACCAGTCATTGGATTAGGGCCCACCCTAACTCAGTATGACCTCATCTTAACTTGGTTACATCTGCAAAGATCCTATTTCCAAATAAGGTTGCACTCACAGATACTGGGGGTTAGGACTTGAACTTATCTCTCTGGGGCACATTCAACTCAGAACAGGGAGTTTGAGAGAAGGAAGCCCCCATAGCTTCCCTCTGGGGGTCAGACAAGCACACATGAGATTATTTTTCTGAAAAGAGAACAACAGCTTTGAATCTAAAGAGACAGATAGACTTAATGCCTGGCTGCTTAAAGTGTGGTCATGGACCAGCAGCATTGGTGCCCCCTGGGAGCCTGTTAGAAATGCAGAATCTCAGATTCCTCCCCACGCCTATGGAGGCAAAATCTGCATTTTAACAAAGTCCCCCCCGTGACTTGGAAGCACATTACAGTATGAGAAGCGCTGCTTTATTAAAAATCTGACTTTTATTTGCTTTTCCATCCATGGTCAGTCTAGCCTGCTGGTCTCTGTGCATGAGTCGGCCTGGTTGGGAGCAGGCACTCGTGCTGTCCTTTGTTCTCTCTCTCTTTTTTTTTTTTTTTGCGGTACGCGGGCCTCTCACTGTTGTGGCTTCTTCCTGTTGCGGAGCACAGGCTCCGGACGCGCAGGCCCAGCGGCCATGGCTTATGGGCCCAGCCGGTCCGCAGCATGTGGGATCTTCCTGGACCGGGGCACGAACCCGCATCCCCTGCATCAGCAGGCGGACTCTCAACCACTGCGCCACCAGGGAAGCCCTGTTCTCTCTTTTCATGTAACATGTTCTTGAGTTTCTCTCCACTGTGTTGAGGTTGCCCATGTACTTGGCCTTTCTGGAGAGCATCGGGCTTGTTGAGCCTGTCCCTTTGTTGTGTTCCTGGGCTGTGTCCAGCTTTTGGCTGTTTATAAATGTTGCTGCCATGAACAGCTCTGTACATGTTCCCTTGGGGTTAGTTCCTTGAGGTGGAATTTCCGGAATCAAAGTGCGTGAGCAGTTGTGGACTCTTATCATATCTTATCACTTGTATATCCCTATGAAACCTGCCATCACAGCAGGTTTCTCCATTCTACCCAGCAGTCCATAGGAACCCAACTTGGGAGGTCAAGTGGCAGAAAAGCCTTTGGAGCCAGACAGGTCAGGGTTCAAATCTACTTTTTTGCTGTGCAACACTGGGCAAATTACTTAACATCTCTGAGCTTGGGGTTGCTCTCCTATAATATTGTAATAGTGCTGTAAACTTTGTAGGGATTTTATAAAGATGATAATGAGATCACTAACGTCCATTTATTGAGCACTCCATGAGTTACCTCATTTAATCCTTATATTCCTCTGAGTAGCCATGATCATCCACTTTTCCTTTTTACAGAAGAGAAAACTGAGGCTGGGGTTAAGTAGCTTGCCCGAGGTGCCACTGTAGGCACAGTATGTGCCCAAGCCCAGGGTTGTCATGTATGGACCGTTAAGGTTGAGTAAAGTATGGATGAAAGAAGATACTGGGCACAGCGCGCTAGCACGCGACCTGGCTCAGCACTTGCTGGCTGGCTGCCTTCTCTTCCCACGCCTTTATCCGTTTCCTTGGGTTACTCTCCAGTAGTGGTATCTAGTCCAGCATTGTTTTAGCTGGACATCATTGACGATTCCCCAGTTTTGTTTTATGTACAGACTTTCTCCCAGTGAGATGACTCAGAGGTCTGGGGTTAGATCAGCTGGCTCTGATCCCTGCAGCTAACTGGCTTCTTCTTCCCCAGGGACAAGGATGGTCAGACTGCCCGTGGCCATGAGCGCTCCTCAGTACTCCTGGGGCTGAGGCTGGGCTGGCCGCCATGGGGCTGGGTGGGCCCTGGGCCTGGCTGCTGGGCCTGCCCACGGCCATGGTCTATGGCTCCCTGGCCCTCTTCATCTCTGTCCTGCACAACGTGTTCCTGCTTTACTACGTGGACACCTTTGTCTCAGTGTACAAGATCAACAAAGCTGCCTTCTGGGTCGGAGAGGTAGGCCAGAGCTGGGGCAGCTAGCCAGGGTGGGAGCCAGGCAGATGGCAGGGCTGGATCCTGCCCAGCCAGGAGCTTGGGGCAAGCCAGGTTGCCCACCGAGATTCAGCAAGAAAAGCTGGAGCTGGAGGCCTTGATGACTCCTCAGTGAGGATTACGCCAGCTCTCCTGGCCTCTGTCTCGTGAGCCAGGCACTGTTCTATGTATGCACATTTATAATATATTCACATATATTTATCAGCTGGGCCCTGGATGGGTGGGAGTTTGATGGGACAGTCGCTATGGGTTATAACAGAGGGACTGACCTGAGCAAAGGTTTGCAGGAAGGAAAGCAGGGGTCATCTCTGAGAGGTGGCGAGCAGGCTGGGATGGAGAAAGCCCTGGAGAGGAGGCTGCCTGGAGCCCACCTGCCCGTTTCCCCTCTGCCCACAGACGGTGTTTCTCCTCTGGAACAGCCTCAATGACCCCCTGTTCGGCTGGCTGAGTGACCGTCAGTTCCTCAGCTCCCAGCCCCGGTTTGTTTCCTGAGGATGGCTCAGAGCTGGTTCTGTCCCACCTACCCCCTCCCAGAGCTGGAGGACCCCTGCCTGTGTTTGGGGTGGGGAAGAAAGGGAGACCATTTCCAGCTGTTGTGCAGGCTTCCTCCTTTCCCAAGGTCAGGCAGACTCTGTCCAGTTTGAAGAAGTGGCCTTGGCTGGCTGCTGCCTTGCTCAGCTCGGGGAGAAATGTACCCCCGCTTGGCTTATCAGGCCCTCAGGACGGGGCTCCGTGCAGCAAACACTCTGCTGCTTCTGGCACATTTCTTTAGCCCATCCCTGCTCGGGCCCATCACTGCCCCCAAGCTTGAGGAATGGGTATCCCACCACCCTTTGGCCGTCAGCCCTGGCAGGCTGGTAAGAGAGCAGAGGGGAGAGTGTACCCACTGGTGAGTTGTGCTTCCTAAATCAGGGGTTGAACTCAGGGCTCAGTGGGACCACCCTGGTGTGAGTCCCATGCTCTGGGCCTCTGTTGTTCCCTCCTCTGGGCCCCTGGCAGGGGGAACTGGGGCCTGCCAAGGCTGTAGGGGCATCTCCCAACAGCACCCCTCTCCCTGGCAGGTCAGGCGCCAGGCTCTCCTCAAGGGCCGTGGTGCTGGCACGGGTGCGGGCGCTGGGCTGGCATGGGCCGCTGCTGGCGCTGTCGTTCCTGGCGTTCTGGGTGCCCTGGGCCCCAGCTGGCCTGCAGTTCTTGCTGTGCCTGTGCCTCTATGATGGCTTCCTGACGCTCGTGGACCTGCACCATCATGCCTTGCTGGCCGACCTGGCCCTCTCAGCCCACGACCGCACCCACCTCAACTTCTACTGCTCCCTCTTCAGTGCGGCTGGCTCCCTATCTGTCTTTGCCTCCTACGCCTTCTGGAACAAAGAAGACTTCTCTTCCTTCCGTGCCTTCTGCCTGGCACTGGCCGCTGGCTCTGGGCTGGGCTTTGTGGGGGCCACACGGCTGCTGAGGTGGCGGGTGGAGGCGGCCAGCAGGGAACCGGGGTGCCCAACCCTGGCTGTGGATGGCGGGTGAGTGGCCAGCTCCGGCTCTCCAGGGTCCCGCCAGCACTCTGCTGGGTGTGACTGCCATGCTGGGGCCCCTGGCTGGTGGATGGCTGCCGGGTGGGGGATGGCTCTGGCCCAGCCTAGGCCGTTCTTGAATCCCCTCTGCCCCGTAGCCTGTGTGAAGAAGAAGAGCTGCTTCTTGGCGGCGAGGAGACGGGCAGCATCACCTTGGGCCAGTACCTTCGGCAGCTGGCCCGCCACCGGAACTTCCTGTGGTTCGTGGGCATGGACCTGGTGCAGGTACGGGAGCAGTGCCTCCACCCAGTATGGCTACGAATGCCTCACTCAAGGGAACAGGCTCCTCAGAAGCTGGGAAATCAGTTCTGGCCTCGCCTGAGAATGGCTGGGCCATTCAATGGCAGGAGCACAAGTTGGGTTGTTAGATACCTGGATTCTAGCAGCATCTGAGCTCCTAGCTCTCTGCGTCATCTTAGGCTTGTCTCAGTCTCTCGGGGCAGCCATGTCCTCACTGCAAAGTGAGGATATGAAAAAGAGGTGCCCCTTTGGAGACTTTTAAAACACCACATGCCATACCTAAAACATATGTAGTATATAAGCCAACCAAATTTAGAAATAGATTGTTTTTGTGTCATTTAGCTTGTTTTAGCATTGATAGGTTTTATAAGAGAAAAAGCTTTTAATTGTTCTAATGACAACTTTTTCATTCCTTCTAACTTTTAGCAAACTTGATGAGCATAGGAAGTTGGTTTCAGGTTTTGTTGTTGTTGTTTTTTGCGGTACGCGGGTCTCTCACTGCTGTGGCCTCTCCCGTTGTGGAGCACAGGCTCCAGATGCGCAGGCTCAGCGGCCATGGCTCACGGCCCCAGCCGCTCCACGGCATGTGGGATCTTCCCGGACCGGGGCACGAACCCGTGTCCCCTGCATCGGCAGGCGGACTCCCAACCACTGCGCCACCAGGGAAGCCCTGGTTTCAGGTTTTGTTCTGGCATGTTCCACGCCGAGGGACACGGGGGTGGAGGCCGCTCTTGCTCCTGCTGCCCCACCTGCTGGCTTCTGCCCTCTTCCTGGCCTCCTCACTGTCCCTGTTGGTTGCAGGTCTTTCACTGCCACTTCAACAGCAACTTCTTCCCCCTCTTCCTGGAGCATCTGTTGTCAGACCACATCTCCCTCTCCACTGGCTCCTTCCTGTTGGGTGAGTGGGTGCCTCAGGCAGGCCGGAAGGACAAAGGCTTGCACCCCAGAACCCCTAGCCCGGCTGTAGGCACAGCCGCCTCCCCAGCTGGGGCCCAGGTGGCAGAGGGCAGAATCCGTGCTGGGGTTGCACCTCCAGCCCCCGGCTCTGTTTTCCAGAGGGAGGGAGGGAGCCTCTGTGGGTTTGAGTGGGTAGGGCTGCCCTCATGGTGGTCCTCTGGGTGGTGGTGACACCCAGAGGTGAAGTGGTACAGTGGCTGGTTCACAGGGAGGACTACTGTCCTGACAGGCCTGGGTGTGTGTCTTGACCGTGCTTATTCACTGTGTGGCCTTGGGTGTGTTTTATTTCATCTCTTTGGGCCTCCACTTCTCTGTAAAGTAGGAATGATAATAGTACTTACCTTAAAGGGTCGTGAGGACTAAATAAAAGGGTGTGAAGCTCTTAGCACGGAGCCTGAACCTCGTTAGTGTTGGATCAGTGCAAACTCTGATTCCGATGGCCAACTGTGGGCAGTTGTGGAGGCTGTGGCAGTGCCCCCTGACGAGGTCGCACCTCCTTCCCCAGGCATCTCCTATGTCGCTCCGCATCTCAACAATCTCTACTTCCTGCCCCTGTGCCGGCGCTGGGGCGTCTACGCTGTGGTGCGCGGGCTCTTCCTGCTCAAGCTGGGCCTGAGCCTGCTCATGCTGTGCGCTGGCCCCGACCGCCCTGGCCTGCTCTGCCTCTTCATTGCCAGGTATGCCCTGCCCTCCTTCATCCCCACACCTCTGTCCCACCCCTTCATTTTTGTCTGCTCTCTCTCCGCCGGCAGCAACCGTGTCTTCACTGAGGGCACCTGTAAGCTGTTGACCTTGGTGGTCACTGACCTGGTGGACGAGGACCTGGTGCTGAACCACCGCAAGCAGGCGGCCTCAGCGCTTCTCTTTGGCATGGTGGCCTTGGTGACCAAGCCAGGCCAGACCTTCGCCCCGCTTCTGGGCACCTGGCTGCTGTGCTTCTACACAGGTGAGAGCCCAGGGGCTGGCACGGGGCTCTGGAGGCTCCAGGGAGCACAGCTTACCGGGTGTACCAGCTGATCAGCCTGGGATCTGGGTCCATTGAGGGAGAGAATGGCAACCAGCCAACAGAGGCTGGGTCTGGGCCGCCCCCGGCTGCCACCCTTCCTCTGCCTCTCTGCATGTGGGTAGAGGAACTGGGTTACACTCTTTCATTCATTCATTCAACAAATATGTGTGGAATACCTTCTCTGCCAGGTGCTGCTCTAGGTGCCTCTAGGGAGGGAGATAACAAAATAAGACAGACAAGGTCTTTGCCATCGTGGAGCTTATATTCTAGTCAGGGTGTGGGGGTAGGGTCGGCAATAAACAGCCAAACAGGTAGTGATAAGTGCGTTGGTAAAAACTAGCCATTGTGACTGAGAAGCTGCTTAGTGTGGTCCGGGAAGCTCTCTCTGAGGAGGTGACACCCAGGATGTGAACTGAGTGGCGAGGATTTGGTCTACATAGATCTCAGCAAATCCCAGACAGACAGAACTGGAAGTGGGCCCAAGTTATCAAGAGTGGTTTGGCACACTTCCCTGGTGGTGCAGTGGTTAAGAATCCATCTGCCAATGCAGGGGACCTGGGTTCGAGCCCTGGTCCGGGAAGATCCCACATGCCACGGAGCAACTAAGCCCATGTGCCACAACTACTGAGCCTGTGCTCTAGAGCCGTGAGCCACAACTACTGAGCCTACGTGCCACAACTACTGAGCCTGCGCTCTAGAGCCGCGAGTCACAACTACTGAGCCCACGTGCCACAACTACTAAAGCCGGCACGCCTAGAGCCCGTGCTCTGCAAAAAGAGAAGCCACCGCAGTGAGAAGCCCGCGCACCGAAACGAAGAGTAGCCCTGGCTCGCCGCAACTAGAGAAAGCCCGCACACAACAACGAAGACCCAACGCAGCCAAAAATAAATAAAGAAATAAATTTATAAAAAAGAGTGGTTTGGAGATGAGGCTGGAAAAGTGAAGAGGGCTCTGTAGATCTGGGCAGGGTGTGAATCTTATTCTCAGTGCAGCTATTGGGTGGCTTTTAAGTAGGGGAGTGGCCTCGTCTGATTTACACGCTTTAAAGTTCGCTCTGACTGCTGCACGGAGGATGGGCTGTAGGGAGGCTGTGGCACAGGCGATGGAGGCTTGGAGCAGGTGGGGCTGGGGGCTGAAAAGAAGTGTTTGTTTTGGGCTGTGTTTTGGAGTTGGGGGAAGTGAAGGATTGGCTGTTGGGGAGTGGTGAAATTAACTGAGGAATCTAGGAAGACTTCGAGGTTATTGGGGGGATGGCGGTACCATTCCCCAAGAAGAGAAGAACAGGGGAGAAGCAAGTCTGGGGGAGGAATCAAGAGCTGCCATTTGGACACGTGCCCGTGGCGTGTGAGATGCGGCACCGTGGACTGTGGAGGAGACCAGGGCTGACCTGTTCTTTCTGCGGACTCTCTCATCCTAGGTCATGATCTCTTCCAGCAGCCCGCACTGACGCCTGTGGGGAGTGCCCAGCCCTGGCCAGAGCCCCCGGCTCCACCCCCACCACAGGCCCCGACGCTCCGCCAGGGCTGCTTCTACCTGCTGGTGCTGGTGCCCATCACCTGTGCTCTGCTGCAGCTGTTCACCTGGTCCCAGTTCACGCTGTATGGGAGACGCCTGCATGCGGTCAAAGCCCAGCGTCAGAACCTGTCACGGGCCCAAACCCTGGACATTAAGATGGTGTGAGGGGAGCAGCAAGGCCACCCTGCTGAGGACTACCTGCAGCCCTGGGCGGCCAGTCTCTTTCGCCTTCCTGGGGTGCAGCCTGGAGGACAGATGGCGGAGTGGGAGCTCCTGGGGCTGCGCAGGGAGCGTCACTGAGGTCTAAGTTCCTGCTTGGCTGTCGGGCTCAGCTTGGGCAAGGGTTGGGGCGTTTGTGCTCAGGGACCGGCTTCCTCCTATGTGGCAGGAGGAAGAAGAGGATCACGAAGGGAGGGGGCCCGCCCTGTGGTCACGTGGGGTTGCTGTGGGCACAGAGGCCTATCCCCCTTCCTGGCTGGGGCTGGCACCCTATGTGGGCTCGGAAACCACTTTGGCCTAGTCAGAGGAAACTGAGTCCCACCTGCCCCTTGCGGTGGCTTCTCTCAGAACTCTCTGCCTCAGCTGTGCGTGGAGTAGCGCGCCCTAGCTGCTGCAGGGCGCCCGCGTCCCCAGCTGGCCTCTCAGCGATGTTCATTTCATCACAGACTGATCGAAGTCGGTCATTTCTATTCCCACTTCTGAGGTCTGTGCTGTGTGTGGGAGTGGTGGGTTGGGGAACAGGATTCCTTACTTAATAAGAGCAGCCTGAGAGCATTTTCAGAGATGAGTGGGGGGCCACCCACATCAGAGTCACTGGGGTAGCAGGGAGAGCCTGCAGGCCCGTGGCCGCATGGGCCCTTGGGAGCAAAACAGCTTTAAGGCCTGCATTCGTAGCCCCAGTGCGTTTCCCATGTACCACTGCTGGACGTGGTGGGCAAGGAGGAGTGGCCACTTCTAGGCTAGAGGTCCTTAACCTTGGAGTCGCTGGGGAGCTTGCAAAGATGCTGGTGTCTGAGTTGTTCCCCAAGATTCTGATTTCATGGGTCTGGGTACCGCCTGGCACTGGGGTTTCGGAAAGCTCTGTGGTGATTTTACCGTGCAGCTGGGACTGAGAACCTCTGCTTGAGGTCAGCGTTTCTCGGCCTCGGCACTACAGACATTTGGGGCTGGGCTGTTCTTTGTTGTGGATGTTTAGCAGCATCCCTGGCCTCTGCCTACTAGATGTCAGTAGCATCTCCCTCCAGTTGTGACGACCAAACATCTCCGGGCATTGCCAAGTGTGTCCTAAGGGGCAAAACTGACTTTGATTGGGAACCACTGCTCTAGGCCAATGGTTATTTGAGGGTGTGCACAGCGGTTAAGAATGTAGGCCCTAGGGCTATATTGCCTGGGCTCAAATTCTAGCTAACAAAGGGCAGAGCTTTGGGAAATTATATAAGGAATAACAAACATACTTACACTTTGTACGGTTGTTGGGAGAATCAAATGGATTAACATTTGTAAAGTGCCTGGAAAACCGCTCCCCGCTACCCCCCAAGTATACAGGTTTAAAATGGAGAACTGATTAATTAGCATATCTGCGCGTGGGCCCTGGGAACAATATTTTAATAAGCTTCTGACTTCAGAGATGTGAAGAGCTGGCCCCCTCATTTGGGGTGGAGTCTCATCCATGGGCTTGGGCGTGTGCACAGGCCTGGGACCTTCATTCCTGACCTGGTCTTTGGGCTTCGTTGTGAACACCATCTTCTCTGCGTCCACCTGACAGGCTGGGGCTTGGGCTAAGGTCAGGCCAAGTCTGGCTGGTGCAACAGTGCCCTCTAGAGGACAGACTAGGCCCAGTCACAGCCTCAGATTCCGGGCCCACAGCTTCTCCCTCCTCCCACCCTGCACTGGCTACAGACAGAGGCCCAGCTGATGTGTCTATTGGAACGAGTTTATTTAAGTACACTGGGCCCCACCAGGCAACGTGGTTTGTGTGAGGCTGTGCGAGGGACAGGCTTGGGCTAAGGGCGGGGGAGGTGAGCTGGTTAAGCACACTGCAGTCTGTGGGTCGCCACATCGCTTTCACACACACCTGCTGCTGTGGCCCACACCTGGCAGGGCCTTTGGTCGTTGGACGGCATGGGGGAGAATACTGCCTGGAATCTGGGATCAGGGCAGGTCTTGGTGTCACAGGTGAGGGTGCCGGTGAATAGCTGCTAGCCCCAGCTTTGCACCATCTGGCCTGAAGAGCCTTGGGACCACTGCCAGGCCAGCCCAATCCAGGGTAGGCACCTGGCCCCACTGGACCAGAGGAGGTGAGCCTGAGCCCATCAGCTCCTGGCACTCTGGTCTGGCCCCTCCCTAACCAAACAAGTGCAAAGACAAGAATGGCACAAATCAGCCCAGAGGGGGCTGTCTCGCCTCTACAACCTAGTCCCCCCTGGGTCAGCTAGCGTGGGAAAAGGCAACTTAATTGCAGCTCTTTCTCCAGTCCTAAGGAGGCTGGATCCCCAACACCCCTCCTTTGCTAGCAGCCTCTGCCAAAGGGTGATTCTACCTCCTGTTTCAGAAAGTCCAACCAGCAACCAGCCTGTTGATTCCAGGGTGGTGAGCAAGTGGAAGAGGGAGAAAGAAAGAGGCTGGAGTGACTCTGAGTGTAGCCTCTGATCCCAAATGGTCCTGAGGCCTATGGATACTGTCAGTTCACCGTTAGCAGGGAGTGGCGGGGCCCTGGATGCTATGCTAAGCTTAGGTGCTGTAAACGTTAGTGTGAACAGGGTGACTGGCGGGCAGGAGGCAGTGAGCTCCCTCGCTCCAGTCCCTGTACTGAACAAACACTTCAATAAATAAAACTGAAGATGGCTTTGCCCATGGATGGATGGAAAGCAAGGGCCTGGGGCCAACAGGCTCCTGAAACTCTCCCGAGATCCCCGGATGGGGGTTGGGGGTTAGAGCGTTAACTCTGCCACCCATCAGAAGTAGCACTACTCCTGCCCTCCTCAAATGCCCAGTGTGGTCCTGGTCTCCAGGTGAAGATGAGGGCATCCTGCCCCCTCCTGATACCGAAGTCTCAGTAACCGCTCCTGGAGTGCTTTTCCAGCTTTCTAAACCCAAACTACAACAAAACCAGACAGAACTCAACCCTGGCCCTCAGTCTGTGATCAAGGGGCATTGAGAGCAGAATGATGAGCAAGGGGAGGCAGCAGCTGCCTTGGGCCGCAGGGCACCCTGGGTGGGGTAGGGGTGGGGCTGGCCCAGCCTAGGATGGGCAGCAGCAAGGTCTCCTGGGGGTTGGGTTTACCTCCCTCTCTGTCTCCCTATGGTAGTAAACATAGTCCCACACAGCCAGCCAAAGACCCCGCTGACGGAGCAGGGCCCTCTGCCAGCACTCTTCCCTGTCGGGCCAGTTAGTGGTCAACCCCAGGTTTCAGGCCGTCACCATCGTGGGTAGTTCATCGTCCTTTCTGGGCCCCGGGATCCCTGGGATCCCCGGGCCACACGGCACTCGCATATGCGCACACACTCGTACCCACACACCCACACACACACTCATACACACAGGCAATTCCTCGCAAACACTCCGACTCAAGAAAGCGAGTTTTAAAGTGGAGTTAACTTCAGAGAGAGGTGAAGATGATGTCCCAATATTAGAAGGTTTTCCTGTGGATGGATCGGGCACCGTCTTCCTCGTATTCCTTCTTAGAGACCCACATCTTTTTAAAGGTGTCCAGGGAGGCGAGGATGGAGCCCCTGGAGTGGAGGGAATCCAAAGGAACAATGTCAGAGAAGGGGAGTGGGTACTCATGGAGCCAGCCAGTCCCTCTGGGGCCAAACCAGATCAGGCTTTTCTTTAAAGGGATGGGGTGGTGAGGGGTAATCAATGCCTTTGCTTCCTGTTCCGCTCTTATGCCCAGAAGAGCTACTCACCCAATCCATGTGGAATACAGTCTCTCTTGCGGTGCAGATATCTGCAGGGGTGGGTGGAAAGAGGAATCTGAGACGTCCATCCTCCCCTCTCACTTTCCCTGCCACTACTCACCTTTATGGCCACTTCTCACCGCCAGTGAGAGCCGGTGGATACATGGATACATTTCAGTGGATATATTTCATAAAACAGGCTTTAAGTTATGTCCCTGCTGGACCCTGTGGCCTCTCTGGGAGGTACTGTGGCCAGCCTGCTCATCTGAAGAAACAGGTTCCCGGCATCCCTAAGTATCTATGGCTCCCAGGGAAGCTGGGGCTATCTGGGGGCAAGATTTGGCTCCGGCGGGGGCTGGTGGGAAGCCCCAGTGTGGTGGCAAGAACCACACTCCTCCATTCAGGATCCCCCCTTAGGCAGGCCAGCTCTCCTCAGCAGTCACTGAGACGTTAGACTGTGTCACAGGGGAGCAGTCAGAGTCAGTCTCCTGTCAGTGTCACCGTTTCCCTGAAAGACCACGTGTGGGGCCCTCAGCCTAGCACCCTGCCACATCTGGGTATCAGAACTGCCCCCTTTTGTGAAGACGGAGAGTGAAGGGGGTCCTCCCCTCTGGTGGGCTTCAGGGGCAGAGTAGAAGCTGGGAGCCATCTGGCGGTGCCCAAAAAACTTGGGGCAGAGCAGGAGGGGAGGCCACGCCACATGGCCCTCCAGATCCTGGGAGGCTCAGTTCCACCCCGCCCCTGGCCCCGCCCCCAGCATGCTCCTACCCTGATCTTCACATCTTTCGGAGCCAATTTCTTCACTTCACTCAATAGCCTGTCACCAAAACCTGAATGGGCAGGAAAGGAGAATCTCACGTCAATTCCCTGGGCATCGGGGCCCAGCAGTATGTGGAAGCTTCCTGGGGAAGGGCGCTGAGAGCAAAGACCAACCTTTGAACAGGGTGGAGCCTCCCGAAAGGACGATGTTAGAGAAAAGTGTGCGCCGCAGGTCCATGTCAGACTTCTGGATGGCGAACACCAGCACCTCATGGATGCCCTCGCTCTCCTCGCCGATCAGGTCCGGCCTGAACAGCAGCTCAGGTGCCCGGAATCGGGAAGGACCAATCTGCAGGGGGGCCGCAAGCTTCTCAGGCTGGGGTGGGGGCTGAGGTCCCTCTGGGAGTGGGAATGAAAGAGGGCCCTCTGCCCATGGCTTAGTAACCAGGTGGCTAGGAAGGCCACGCTCAGGCAAGACCTTGTACGTCAAGGGCACAAAGAAGAACAAAGAGAGGGCTCCTGGGAACAAAAAGGAACAAACAGGGCTCCTGCGAAACTACAGAGAGGAAGCTCCTGTGCGTAATCCTAGCTCTGGCACTTGCCGGCCAGAGACTTAATAGATGGATTCATTCATTTGTGGAAATTTCTTCCTATCAGTGGAGGTCCAGGGAGATGGAACTCACCCTACACTGTGCCTAAGTGGTTAAGGACAGCACTCTACCTCACCCTTCCTAGTCCCATTCCGACCTAGGAAGATGCCTCTGGTGCCTCCTCCCCTCCACACAGGACAAGCAAAGTCCCTGGCACCTCGCTCTGCAGGAGATGCTGCGGCTCAAGAGCTATGCTGCTCCAGGCAGATGGTGTGAAGGACCTGACTCCAGCCTGCCCGTGGGAAGTCTGGTTTGGGCCCAGAGCTTTTGGGGCCTGGGGGGCCTGAGAGGAGAGGTCCGGACACCTACCTCAATGGTGCTGCCGTCGGGCAGGTAGTACTGTGCCTTCTCCGTCTCTAGCGTCTCATCCTTCTGGGGGTTTATGGATAGGTAGCAGGCTCTCTGCAGAACGAAGCACAAGTCAGGCAGGCAGGAAACCTGGCGCCTACCCAGTCAAAGCACCCGGGAGTGATGTGCTGCTGCAGAAATCTGCCCATTGCAGTGACTGCCCTAAAGGTCGTTAGAGCTGCATATGCTAAGTGCCACCCAGTGAGCGCTGACCGAAATCTCCCTGCCCTTTCTTAGGATATCGTTTTCACCTGCTCCACCTTCCTGCTGCGCAAGCGTGGCAACTCAGCTTTCTGGATTTGGGTCTGAGACCACACCCTAATTTTAGTCCAGACTCAGGTGTTTTTCTCCTACTACTCATACGGTTCTGGGTACCGCCTACCCAGCTCCAAGGTCTCCTAGAGCTATAGGTGGCAGGAGGGTTCATTTTACCAAAAAAGAAAAAAGTATTCTGACTTCTTCAAGGATGTAAAAGAACGTATGTAATTTGTACGTAATGTATAAAAAGCATTAAGTAAAGGAGCATGGGTGTGCTCATCACCCAGCTTAGGAAATAGAGGCAGCTCCCTTTCTACCACAAGACGGCAGCACTTTGGAAGGTGAATCCGTCAGGGTCAGGGGACCCAGCTGGAGACCACACAGCTGCCAGGAGGCCTGGCTGGGGAGGGCAGAGCCTGATCCCCAGGACAGGAGCTTCGCTGCTCTTCACTTCAGGTCACGGAGGTCCTGGCTGCTATTCCCATTCCCTCTCCCAGCCCTGGGCCCACGGGGGCAACACTTACTTCTTTTATGGCCTTAACAATCTCAAACTCGGAGGATGAGTGGAAATCATAGCCTTCCTTGCGCAGGTAGAGGCGAAGGAAGCGAGAGACGTCCCGGCCAGCGATGTCGATGCGCATGATTGAGTGGGGCATGGCAAAGCCCTCGTAAATGGGCACGGCGTGGGTGACGCCATCCCCAGAATCCAGCACCACACCCGTGGTCCTGCCGGTGGCATAACTGAAGCAAAGGGGGCAAACCATCACCAACCCCTGCCTCCTCACTCGGGGAAGAAACTCACTTCTTGCTAGAGTTCAGTGTTAGCTAAACTAAAGCTGGGGCCTGCCTTCTCCAGAAGCCTTCGACTGGACTAAGTACGAAGGCAGCCTGAGTACTGAAGCAAGCAAGCCTGTAGTGTCTGAAGGAAAGGGGCTGAGCCTCTCCAAGCTCCTTCCCCAACCCCCAGAAGAGCAGGCCTTCTAACCGCAGGAGATGGCCTGGCCTTCAACTGCTTCAGGGACCCAGCCTGAGGGACAGTTTTTACTCTCTAGACAAGAGGACAAAACTCAAATGCCTACAGGGGTCAGGCAGGAAAAGTGAATGAGTAAAAGAAAATAATATCTTCACTTTCATAAAAAACTAGCTTCTTCCCACATGGCCCTCTAGGTCTGTCCTTAGTATTTTCTCTTTTGGTAAGGACAAGAGTACAGACATATATTTCTGTGATATGAGGGGAAAAACCCACAATGCTTCATAAATAGCAACTGACATTCTGCCTTCGTGTTGGGAGGACAACAGGGAATGGAGAGACTGTGGTGAAGTCAAGTTTGCAAGCCCTATCTAAAGTGCAGCTGCTACTTTATTTCAGCTCCAGCTGATTTTTGTTCTAGAGGAGTGCAGGCCCAGCATTATCAGATCTTCCCATTTTTTCAGAGAAGCCGAAAATTTGGATTTTGATAGGAAATGTCCTAATTTTTAAATGCTGGCTCACAATTTTTTAATGGGGCCAAACACATGCCGTCTGTAGGTCACCAGTGTACGATCTCGGCAATATACCTAACCCTGGTGTGAGGCAGGTTGGGAGCATGACAGAAAGACGGGGGTGTGAGAACAGGGAACACAGAGGTGTTTTCATCACGACCCTATCACCAGGCTTGCATAGCACCCGGCACAAGTAGGCCCTGAAATAATACCCGAAGTCATTACAGGGGCCTGCAGGGAGAGCTGTTGCAGCACATGGCCTTCCCAGCAGGCTGGGTGGAGAGCCTCTGGCACCAAACCAGCAGGGAGTTACGAGACTGGAAAACAGCCTCAAGGCTGTCTTTCGCACCATCCAACCTTCCCTGGCAGAGATGTTCAGGTGACTCTGAACCAACCCAAAGGAGAGGCAGCCTCGACTCTGCCAAAGGACTGCTTTCCCCGCAAGGGGCCAGGCTAGCCAGCCAGCTGCTACTCACAGGCTGAGCACAGCTTGCATGGAGATGAAAAGGGCTGGCACATTGAAGGTCTCGAAGAAAACTTCAGCAGCTCGTTCCCGGTTTTTCCGCGGGTTTAAAGGCGCCTCTGTCAGGAGCACAGGATGCTGGTGAAAGATGCCCAGACGGCAATCAGGGCGAGGCCAGATTCCCACCCCTCATTAGTACTGTGTGGCTGGTTGGAGAGCTCAGGCGACCTTTGTCAGCCTCTCTCCAAAAAAGGACAAACTGGGCTTGTCACCTATCCCCACCGAAGTCAGCTTCTCAACTTTCTAAATTCATACCCCCTTTAAAGTCTCATTCTGTCCTCATCCCTTACTCCCCTCCTTGTCTTCCAAGATTCTTATATAGGTCCTTGTACCTACTGTATAGCTCCAGTTGTCAAGATTTTGCTAAACTCTAAATTTGGAATTATTACGATAAAAATAATAGTTAAAAAATTTTTTTCAAAATAGAAAATTAAATTTCAATATTGACTGTACTTCTAAAAAATGGAACATATCCCTCCCCTGGAAATTCTGATAAGCCTAGTATGCACCTTCCTTTTGTGTTTCTGAGTTGAGACTTCCTTTCTTAGAAGGTAAAGAGTATAGGCTCTGAAGTCTGAAAGACGTGGGTTTGAATCCCAGCTCTACTACTCTATTCACTGGGTGATCTTAAAAACACCACTGGCTTCTCTGACCTTCTGTTCCCTTGTTTATAAAATGGAGATAATACTACCTGTATCTCATAGGAATGCTGTGAAGATTAAATGCAAACATGTCTGGAAAGCACATGGCCTGGTGCCTAGAACATAAGACTCAAACGCTCGTGGCAGTTATCATCGTCATCCGCCTCATCTCTGGGGTAGGGGCTCTGCCTGCTCTGCAAACCCTGCAGGGGCACCCTGAACATAGGACCCTCACCTCCTCTGAGAAAGTCTGCAGCTGGTCCTTAGAATAGACGTATTGCCAGATGCGCTCCATGTCGTTCCAGTCCTTGACGATGCCGTGCTCCATGGGGTAGCGGATGGAGAGCAGTCCTCGGTGCTCCTGGGGGCAGAGAGCAGCACTTACAGCAAAAGCCAGCCTCTCAGCAGGGCTGCCAGGTGGGCCCTGCTCTTCCAGGGCCTGCAGTCCTCAACCACAGCTAAGGGCAGGCCACCCAGCCTCCAAGTCTCTAAGCTGTATGCTGCAAACTGTACTCAGTGCCCAACCAGCTGGCAAAGCAGAGGGCTTCTGCATTTCCGTGGGCCGCTGGGTGGCACCCTCCTCATTGCCTGGTTCCAGGACACAATCTCCTGGCGTTTGCAACCAAGGTTGGCAACAATGATTCTGTTATTCTGCTTCTAGAAGCTGCCTGAGGAAAACTGTGCTAATTAACTGCCAAACTGTGTTAATTAACTTATCCCCAGGGTATCCCAGCTAGAATCTCCCCCCAATCACTTCTGCCAAAAAAATAACGAAGCCAGTCAACTTAATCATTGGCAATGAAGCGAAAGCCCTCTTTTCTAGACTGGTCTCTATTTCCCAAAGTGGGGTTCCAGATATTTTTTCTCCAAAACCAGAGGCTGTTCCTGGGAGAAAGAAACCAACTAGGTTTACTCTCTCTAGAATGAGAGAGTGAAAGGGGAGAGTTCAAGAGGAAATTGCTCCTTTTACTCGTGGCCATGTCCCACTGTGGGACACTGCCCGAGTGGGGAACAATGAAGGTCCCCTGCTGGCTTGAGGCTTCTTCAGTAGGACGGGGGATTACCTCTGCTTTGGGGCCAATGAAGATGTCGCCTTCGAGGGCACCTGCCATGACACGAACGTGTTTGGGTCTGCCCACACTACAAAAGAGAGCAGGGAGGACCATCACTTTTCATTTCATGACACAACACATGACAAGACACGGGAAGGATGTACTGATGCACGTACTTGGATGGGAAGAAATATACTCAATTCTACTGTGATTATTGTTGAGGAATGAGATTATAGTTGATTTTGATTTTCCTCTTTCTGCTTTTCTGCACTTCCCACAATTTCTATAATAAACATGTATTATTTTATTTTTTTGTATTTATTATTTTAAGTCATTTGTATTTCATATATTTCATATATTTATATATTATAAGTTATTAAAACAAATTCTGGAGGATTCAATACCTCTAGTTCTTCTTTTTCCACAGTATATATGCAGATCAAGAGAGACAGGGAAACAAGAATTCATTTAGATTGATTAACTCAAAAAGTTTTTGTCTCCTTAGCCTCCTGCCCAGGCCTCCTATTAAGGAAAACTGTGATGTTGTAACTGACAGATGGCCTTTCTTCCTTTTTCTACTGCTTTGAGCCCCTTTCCCAGGCACCCGTGCCCTTTTCCTGCCTGCAATCTCTCTGCCTCAGGAAGAAAGTGCTGAGAAAAAAACTCATCCTTGGGCTTCCCCGGTGGCACAGTGGTTAAGAACCTGCCTGCCAAGGCAGGGGACACGGGTTCAAGCCCTGGTCCGGGAAGATCCCACATGCTGTGGAGCAACTATGCCCGTGTACCACAACTACTGAGCCTGCGCTCTAGAGCCCGCGTGCCACAACTACTGAAGCCCGCGTGCTTAGAGCCCGTGCTCCACAACAAGAGAAGCCACTGCAATGAGAAGCCCTCGTGCCGCAACTAGAGAAAGCCCGTGCGCAGCAACGAAGACCAATGCAGCCAAAAATAAAAATAAATAAACTTATATAAAAAAAAACAAAAACTCATTCTCACCAGGATGGTAGGTATGGTTTAATGTTAAACCCCATCCTCGGTGATAGGAGAATTTTAAGAAGAGGGTTCCATGAAGAGACTGTCATCCAAAGCAATGAGTCACCAATGATAACATTTTTGGCATCAGATAAAATCAAATTAAAAAAAATTCACCTCTTGGATTGTACCCTGCAGGCAACTGTCTGCTTACTCCAAAAGCCAGCTCCTGTCCCTCGCTTGTTGTTTTGAGTACCAAGACTGACCCAAATGAGAGATCCTTTCTCCCTAAAAGATGGAGGGCTGACACCATAATAAAGCTGACAAGCCTCCAAAGCTTCTGACTAAGCTACAGAATGACTTACTAGTTTGGAAAGCAGTATTTGGGGATCTGATCACCAGCAAAACCAGCTTTAATCACACCGGATCCCTGAGGAGAGAGAGAAAGAGAAGTCACAATATCACAAAAACAAGAGGAGATATATATCATACAGTATGTATAATATGGTTCCACTTTTACTTTAAAGAGAGAGACCTTATACTTATGTATACTATATCCACTTGTATGAGAATCTGAACAGTGAACACACACCAAAGGGAGGGCAGTGGGGCTGGGGATGGTGAGGGGCATTTCTATTGCATACTCTATTTGATTTTTATGTATTCTTTGACTTTTCTACATTGAACATGTTTTACTTTCGGAATTAAAAAGGGAAATTAATATTAATAAAGGGGAAAAAAAAAGAACTCTTGAGGAGAGAAGAGGAAAGTGACTAGAAGCACCAAAGCAGCCAAGTTTAGGAATATAACCAAGGAGGGAAGAGCGCATGATTCTGTTACACCATCGTGGAACACTTCTAACCTACTTTCCCAGCTCAGACCCAGACTATCCCTGCCCTCCAAGGCCTCTATGACAGACACCACCACGAGCGCTGCCATACTTGAAGTTAACTCCAATATGACATACGTTGTCTGGTTCTGACTACAGGGGCAGACCACTATGCTTTGTGGGGGGTTTGTGGTTGTTGTTTTGTTTTTTCACTATGCTTTGCTTTACTTGTTGGTCTCTTGAGGTAAAGAGCAGGAAAGCCCTAAAGCACTGTCTGAGAAGAATCTGATGTCTCCCACCATCACCTCTGGTACCACCCGGGCCCAGCCAAAGTAAACATTGACTCTGGACATCAACTCCACGCAGGACAGATGTCGAGGCCTGATACTGCTTGACATTCACCCTGTTTTCTTCCTTCTTAATTCTTCTGCCACCACACCTGATACC
The DNA here is from genome assembly GCF_005190385.1 of Monodon monoceros. Classification (NCBI taxonomy): domain Eukaryota; kingdom Metazoa; phylum Chordata; class Mammalia; order Artiodactyla; family Monodontidae; genus Monodon; species Monodon monoceros. Next base: position 56,409,137 of record NW_021703781.1, read on the forward strand.
CTCGTCCTTCCACCCCCCAACACAGTTTGTAGCTGCAAGTGTAATTAGGGCAAGCCTTTTCCTGCTGCATGGTGACCACTTCTCCTGGGACGAGTGTAATATTGATATTTCCAGGACCTACACAGCAAGCAGTAAACACATCAGGAGAGCTAACTAGCCAAGGTTACCTTGGTACCAAAGGCTTCCTGGCAACAGCCCTGGATCCCTCTCTGTCTCTTATTTCTGCTCTTCTATAGGAGAAGGGCAGGGGCTGGGGTGGGGTGAGATGGGTCATCCTGGTACCTGATTGTAGCAAGACAGAGGGAGGAGGTAAGAAGTGGTTGAAGGACAGGGAAAGCAGTATGGGAGGAGAGCAGGGCAAGCCAGTTCTCTAAGACAGCAGGAGCCTCTGCCAACAGAGAAAACAGGAGACAATGTGCAAACCCATTGGCCTAGGCAGAACAGCAAGGAGCCTGAAAAAGGTGCAGCTGTAAACTGACTCAAAGACCGGGAAGGAGGAAAAGACTATCTTACTGCAAACCCAAGGGCCCTGGGACAGCAGCACAGCTAGTGAAAATAACACTGTACAAGAGAACTCTGGGAACTTGTGATCTCAAGCTTCCAATAATTGCCCACTGCCTTCATCTGGGTGTGGTGATGCCAGCAGACTAACTGGATCTCCTGGTAGAGGTTGAAAACAAGAAAAGTAATCTAGAGTCTGTGCTTCAGACTACGGGGCATACAGGATCTTAGTTCCCTGACCAGGGATTGATCCTGTACCTCCCACAGTAGAAGGGCAGAGTGTTAACAACTGGATCACCAGGAAAGTTCCTAGATATTTTTAAGAGATGATTTTCCTGGATATTTGATTTTGAGTTTACTAGCAAAAGGACTGGAGGCTGAGTGACAAAGCAGAGTAAGATGTTAGGTTCTTTTCTTTCTCTCCATCTTCCCGGCAAGAGTATAAAATGCCCAGTTCAAATACCACCGCCTTGCTCCTGAAGAATAATCCCCGGTTGGAATTAATTATCCTCTTCCTATTATCTCCCCAAATCACCATTACCTGTTTTACTAGGTAGCATAAATTTCATTCTGCTTTTCTTTAAAAAAAACATATATATATACTTTTGATGTGGACCATTTTTTTAAGTCTTTATTGAATTTGTTACAATATTGCTTCTGTTTTATTTTATTTTTTTTTGGCCATGAGGCATGTGGGCTCTTAGCTCCCCAACCAGGGATCGAACCCGCACCCCCTGCATTGGAAGGCGAAGTTTTAACCACTGGGCTGCCAGGGAAGTCCCCTCATTCTGCTTTCTATTCGAATTTGTGGTTTCCACTTTTGTTTCTTTTCAGCGCAAATTCCTTGAAGTCAGAGACTCTGTATATCTGCAGTATCTCACATGTGCAAGGTACTTGAATAGATGCTGGTTGACTAAAATGAAAACCAAGCTCAAATGATTGAGCTGATGAAGCCTAAAGTATGGAACCTGAATGAGCAGCTGGAATGCCAGAAGCCCCAGGCAGAGGTGGTACAGGGAAGGCAAAGGCAGGGTTGGGAATGATGCACAGGGTGGAACCAGACCCAGCTTGTCCCTGCAGCTCCACGAGCTGCCTGGCAGGCCAGCTGAAGAATGGGTGAAGAATGTGTGGGGATGGGGGAGCCGGCTGAGTTGCCTCTCTTCTGCGCAAGCCATACCATAAAAGCATATAAAAGGGGCATGTCAATTTCTTCAGGGTCATGTCAATTTCTTTAACAGTATTTGTAACTAGGAACTGTATACCTGGCAAATGAGCTGCCACTCTCTTTGTTATTCACTCTGGCAAAGCCAAGTAAACAAATGCCTTTTAGAAGCTACTTGAAAAAGTAGTCTCATTAAACATTTGATTTGGGGGACTCGAGTCTGCTGCCAGCCACCACTCTCCTTCTGATGCAGGCAAACAAATAGCAAATCCTTCAGCAAGGCTCTCCCAGTACCTGCTGGCTATAGGCCTTGTGGCTTGGGCAACCTTATCCTAAGCACTGATTATTCTTGACATGCTGGGAAGGAGGCTAGCTGTCTGACATTTTACAAGTGGGAAGAGGACGCTGAGAGGTGGAGCCTCAGATTCCGGGATATTGGTGGCCCATTTTGGCCCAAAGACATATTTTGTTTGGCCCACAAAGTAGCTTTTTTAAAAAAATTAATTAATTAATTTATTTTTGGCTGTGTTGGGTCTTTGTTGGTGCACATGGGTTTTCTCTATTTGCGGCTGTTCTTTGTTGTGGTGCGTGGGCTTCTCATTGAGGTGACTTCTCTTGTTGTGGAGCACGGGCTCTAGGCGCGCGGGCTTCAGTAGTTGCGGCTCTTGGGCTCTAGAGCGCAGGCTCAGTAGTTGTGGCACACAGGCTTAGTTGCTCCGCGGCATGTGGGATCTTCCCGGACCGGGGCTCGAACCTGTGTCCCCTGCATTGGCAGGCGGATTCTTAACCACTGAGCCACCAGGGAAGTCCCCCATAAGGTAGTTTTTTAAGAACAACTTTATTGAGATAAAATTCACATGCTGTACAATCTACCCATTTAAGGTGTGTAATTCAATAGTTCTTAGTATATTCACAGAGTGTACAATCATTCACCACAATCTAATTTTAAAACTTTGTCATCATCCCCCAAAGAAACGCTGTATCCATTAGCAGCCACTCTCCATCCTTACCACCACCAACCCCCAGCCCTAGGCAACTACTAATCTACTTTCTGTCTCCATAGACCACAAACTACTTTTACATTAACTTCTAACAGTTAAAAAATTAGAGATTGCACATGAAATTTAATACTTCTGATTTCTCTTGAAAAATCAGAAGATATGGCAACACTGGGTCTGCATTCCTACATGGGGACAACTGGTTGGAAATGAGAAGCAGCTGGCCCTTTGGTCAGGTGTGCCCAATGCACCTTTCAGATTCCTCGCACTGTTGTTAAGGCTACCTTCTCCCCCTGGCCCCCACGACTTTTTTAATGTATCTGCTTGGCCTCCGCAGGCATTGAGTTCGAGACCCCTATTCTAGACATGCTTTCTAGCTTGATGTGAAGCACATCCGTGGCTCTCAAAATATACATAATTGAATAGTGAGATTATCTCTGCAAGCCACCTCCTCTTCACTCTCTCCGTCAAACTACGGATGGATTCTTGCTGCAGTTGTATAACCAACAGCCTGAAAGTCACACCACAAGTGATGGTGTTACATAAATATATTGACTTCCTTTTCCTCAGCTAATTCTAGTGTCCCTTAAACTTAAGTGAATCAGCAGATCTTAAGAGCTGATGACAATCAACAGATGAATGGATAAAGAAGATGTGGCACATATATACAATGGGAATATTACTCAACCATAAAAAGAAACGAAATTGAGTTATTTGTAGTGAGGTGGATGGACCTAGAGTCTGTCATATGGAGTGAAGTAAGTCAGAAAGAGGAAAACAAATATTGTATGCTAACACATATATATGGAATCTAAAAAAAAATGGTTCCGAAGAACCTAGGGGCAGGACAGGAATAAAGACGCAGATGTAGAGAATGGACTTGAGGACACGTGGAGGGATAAGGGTAAGCTGGGACAAAGTGAGAGAGTGGCATGGACTTATATATACTACCAAATGTGAAATAGATAGCTAGTGGGAAGCAGTCGCATAGCACAGGGAGATCAGCTCAGTGCTGTGTGACCACCTAGAGGGGTGGGATAGGGAGGTTGGGAGGCGAGATGCAAGCGGGAGGAGATACGGGAATATATGTATATGTATAGCTAACTCACTTTGTTATAAAGCAGAAAGTAACACACCATTGTAAAGCAATTATACTCCGATAAAGATGTCAAAAAAAAAAGAGCTGATGACAAATTGTTTAAAAAAATGAGACAATTATGAAATTTGAACATTGACTAGATATTTGATGATATTAAGGAATTATTATTAATTTTATTAGGTTTGATAATAGTATATTGGTTATGTTTTTAAAAGAGTGTGGGGACTTCCCTGGTGGCGCAGTGGATAAGACTCCGCACTCCCAATGCAGGGGGCCAGGGTTCGATCCCTTGTCAGGGAACTAGATCCCCAATGCATGCCACAACTAAGGAACCCGCCTGCCACAACTAAGAACTGGTGCAACAAAAATAAATAAATAAATAATAAAATAAAAGAGTGTGGAAGTGGGAAGTGGGTGGGAATGTAGATTGACCGAGAGTTGATAACCATTTCAGCGAGGCGATGGATATGTGGATGTTTGCTATACTTTTCCTCCTCCTTTTGTTTATATTTGAAATTTTCTATAATAAGGAGAGCTGGCAAATAAGATGATAACACTTAAGTAAAAATTCAAAACATAAATACTGTACACACACACATTATAAAATACATGTGTCCATAAAATCATGGATGGAAAGGAGCACATCAATTTTACGATGATGGTTTGCTTCTGGGGTTATGTCTGGACCAGAAAGAAAGGATGGGATTGTAGATGGGTACAAAGAGGCTTCAATTATATCTGTAACGTTTTATTTCCTAAAAAAATATGAAGCAAATATGGCAAATGACATTTATTAAATCTGGGTGGAAGACATGCTACATGGGTGCTTGTTATATACTTCTCTGAACTTTTCTGTGTGTTTAAAGTATCCCACTTTTCAAAAAGGGGGCTGAGGCAGCATAACATTCCCCCCAAACAGTTAAATTCTTAGCTTGAAAAACCTGTAAAGATCTGGTATTGTTCCTGCATTTAGGCCCACACAGTATGGTCATGAAGACAATCTTAAAATTGACCAGAATGTTGATCCATTTTAGGAAAGAACTTAACCTTCAAGATCTTCACAAAGATTTGAGCTTCAGAATAAACATAGTATTCTAATCAAAGTGTTGTGGTCCTCAGAATATGGCCTGGGAGCTGTCCTCCTCTTTCTTGTATTACTATCTATGATATGCCTTTGGGAAGAATGACTTATGCTTGTTTGTTGGTTTATTTATTTATTTATTTTTGGCTGCATTGAGTGTTGCTGCACGCAGACTTTCTCTAGTTGCGGCGGGCGGGGGCTACTTTTCGTCACAGTGCGTGGGCTTCTCATTGTGGTTGCTTCTCTTGCTGTGGAGCATGGGCTCTAGGCGCCCGGGTTTCAGTAGTTGTGGCACGCAGGCTCAGTAGCTGTGGCTCGTGGGCTCTAGAGCACAGGCTAAGTAGTTGTGGCACACGGGCGTGGGATCTTCGCAGACCAGGGCTCGAACCCGTGTCCCCTGCGTTGGCAGGTGGATTCTTAACCACTGCACCACCAGGGAAGCCCTAATTACACTCTCTTTAGCCCAGAAATAAAATTGTGGCAGCATGGTAAGCTATGGAGCTGTTGAATCTGCTAGAGACACATTCTCAAAATATAAAGTTGGCTCAAATATTTCAAATGATTTTTCCTATCCATCTTTCACTTTGAAACAAAACAAAACAAAACTCTCTAAATATCAAACAGCAAGAACTACGTGAGGCCGCATATCTAAAACTGTGGCAGATGCTCAGTAAATCCTAGTGGGAAAATTACTTAAGTTTCTCCTATTTTACCTTTTGGTGGGATTGTTGGCATAATAAAGGAAATGTTTTCCCAGAAAAAAGCAAGTCTATTCCTTAAGTCTTAAAACTGAAAATGCACCACTGTTTTGATGCATTTCAAATACACTACCAAGAAAGAGAAAGAAAGAACTAAGAAGCATTCGCTTAAGTGACTAAAGAAAGCGGATGGAGAGAGAACTGCTGCCCGACAAATCCAGAAGCAAAGGATCTGGTGGGATGGACAGACTACTCCTTCTGCACTGCTGATGAAAACAGGAGATTGCTAATTTCTTTTTTTTTTTTCTTTTTAAAACTTAAGAAAAAGGCAGATGAAGCACACACAGACTGGCTGAAGACAGAAATAGTGTTCTCTGAAAATCAACATCAAGAACAAGGAGTCCTACTCAACCCTGTACAGAAACTAACTAGGCTACCCCCATCCCCCACAATCCTTTCTTTATTTAGGGACATTTTTATTACCGTGATAGAGATATTCAGTCATTTATCCCCCCACCCATCAGTAAAATTAAAAATCCAATGTGCACATCGTGGTGTCAGGCCCTAGATACTGTATGTGGGAGGGAGGTTGGGAAAGAGAGAGTAATGAAAAACGAAGGAATACCATTTTTTTTCCCACCAGGGTTTAACAGTCTAATGAAGCAGACAAAAAAAAAAATTGCTCCCCAACATGAGATGTCTCACTGAGCTCAACCTCCTTCCTGGAGAGAAGGAAAGCTAACCAAAGAAGCACCTTTCCTTGAAAAAAGTGAGGAATTTGGAACCCAATCTCAATCTGAGTCTTGGATCCTTAATTCATAAACCAGGTGGTTTGGATACTGTTAGTTAACCTCTCCAAGCCTCACTTTTCTGCATATTTCAAGTTCTATCTACATATCAGTGTTGAAGCTTAAATGAGATGATGCAAATGAAAGGACCTTGTAAGTGCGCAAGGTCCAAAGGGCTGAATCAACGGAGCGAATCTGACAGTCACTTCAAGACAGAATTGTCAGTTTTTCCTCAATGGAGGGATTTAGAGACTTAGAAGGGGATTAGAAAGGTAGCAACCAATCTCCGTGAGACCAAACCTTTGAGTGGAAGACAGAAATCCATTTTTTTTTTTAACAACTGCCTCCTTCCGCCGAAAATAAGAGCTGTATGTAGATTCTTTCCATGTGTCACTACTGATGCATTTGCGTGGGGTACTATCAAGAGGAATAATGGATAAAGCACCGGATTTAGGGCACCTACACTGTGCGACCTTGGGCTCACTTTTACCTCTTCGCGCTTCAGTTTTCACACTTGTAAAACGAGGACCAAAATTCCTGCCTCAACTGTTCACCCGGTTTTTGTGAGGATCCAGTTCGAATGTATGTGAAACTCCCATGTAAGCGCTAGAGCGCCTGGCAAATATTATGTTTAGTATTTTTCCCCCCAGAAACTAGGCGTTCCGAAGAGGAAGGTATCTCCCTGCTTGCTTTGTCACCCTCCTTTCTTCTCGATTTTTATTAACTCTGTAATTTATAATCACAGAAAAAACTGAAATCCTAAGCCCATTTCTGGCACCTGACTCTCGGGCCCCACCCAGGTACACCGCCAAGCCTCCCGGCCGGCTCGGGATCTAAGGAAACTTAGCCCTTCTCCACCAGCAGGCGGGCCCTAGCCAGTCAGGCCGCACCACTGGGAGTCCCAGAAACCAATCCCAACAGCCCTGGTGCACCGCCCCGCCCCTTAGAGAGGCGAAACACTATGGCGGCCCGGAAGAACGACAGGGGCGCGAGCCAATCACTGCAGAGGGCTGCCCTCATCCTGCAAGGCCCAGAGGCGGGGTCATCGGTCAAGATGGAGAGCCAGAGGAGCCAATAGAGTTATCGGAAACTGGGGAGGGGCGGGCGCCGGGCGCTCACAGAGCGGTTAAGGCCCCTCGAGCCAAGGGCCCAAGGACCCCGCCTGGACTATAACCCTTCCCTTTATCCATCCCAAGGTTCTCCATCCTATGGTTGCTGGCCGGCTGGCCGCCCTGTCTGCGGACTACGGGTCGGGGGAGGACGGAGGCGGCGGCGGCTGAACCCGCCTGACAGGCCGGGCCAGTGACAAAGAGCCGGCGGCCCAGACTGAAACACGGGAAGCGATCCCTTCGGGGAGGAGAGCATAAGCCCCGCTAGGGGGATGCAACTCACGTTGTCGATCACGACAGGCTGGTTGGCGATCACATCGTAGGACTCCATGGCAGAGGAATCTCTCCTTCTGAGGAAGGAACTGCCAGCCTGGTCCGCCGCTAAGGCCACTGACACACATGCGCAGTCTAGCCGCCGGTACAGGGCGGCCAGGGAGCGGCCCGACCTCGCTTCCGAAGAACTACAACACCCAGCATGCCTTGCACCTGAGTAAGCCATCCAGGCGGCTTCGGAGGCCCGCCTAGTTTGAGGGACGGGGCGTCGCGTTTCCGACGCACAGTACCCTGGGCTTTGTAGTCTCCGTAGATAAGTAGAAGGGGACGCCGATTGATGGTTGCATTGCATGCCTGGATACGTGGTCCCTTTGAAGCGATTCGCAGTGCATGCTGAAATATGTAGTCCTGAGTACTTGTCTGTAGTTCGGTTTGGATTGATCAGTAGTAACTCATGGATGTTTGGATTTTACAGATGAGTCCTTCCACTCCCTACCCTGGACAATTTGAGGTTGCCATGTTCTCATATGGGTCTATAAGACATTAATAAACATCTATTACAAAATAAACAGTTTCTAAACATCTATTACCATCACACTCTAATAAAAGGAAATTTTAATACACATGGGGAGGAACCTATTCCCAGAACAAAGAAAAATAATTTACATTGCATAAAATTTGCTTTTTTTGAAAAAAAAGTACATTTTGGTTGATTTTCTCATTTTTTCCTGGATAGGTGTAAACTTGGCAACATGCTAACATTGGTCTGAAGACTGGCATTTGGAACTACTGGTATAGATGATCTTTTGGTCATTAAAACATCGTTCATCTAATAGCTTCAGTAACAGTATATCTTTAATTTTCATGGGGATTTAGAATTGACATTGATGGATGAGAAAATGGAAGTGAAGAGAGATTATGTGTCACTGTTCTCTAATGAGCCCAGCGCATTTTTCTCTAAATTATTTCCTCCATCCCTTCAAGTTGCAGGGAAGCTTTAGTTAATAGCAGCAGTAGTCAGGACTCTCTTCTATCCCTTTCTCTTGGAATTTCTTCAAGATCACTGAGTGGAAGACACTACTGTATGAAAAGTTATTGTAGGCAGCAAAATAATTCCCAACCTGGTGTCTTAGGAATTAAAACATTTCCCAGTTACAGAGAGTCAAAGGTAATGGAGAGGGGCAGCTTCACAGTAGATAATGAATATTGGTGTTCCTCAAGGCAACCTGCATACCTCTGCTTAAAACAGAACAAAAAAGAGATTGTCATCTTAACCATGTCATTTTAACCATGTATTAAATAATCACCAAGTCCATACAGAGTGAAGTCAGAAAGAGAAAAACAAATATCATATAATATCGCTTATATGTGGAATCTAGAAAAATGGTACAGATGAACTTATAGGCAAAGCAGAAATAGAGTCACAGATGTAGAGAACAAACTTATGGTTACCAAGGGGGGAAGAGGAGGGTGGGATGAATTGGGAGATTGGGATCAACATATATACACTACTATGTATAAAATAGATAACTAATGAGAAACAATTGTTTAGCACAGGGAACCCTGCTCAATGATCTGTGGTGACCTAAACGGGAAGGAAATCTAAAAAAGAGTGGATATACGTATACTTATAACTGATTCGCTTTGCTGTACAGCAGAAACGAACACAATATTGAAAAGCAATTATACTCCAATAAAAATAAATAATCACCATGTCTATTTAACTGATCCTAGTTTAAGTCTTGCTACTTTCTGACAGAACTCCAAAATAGGTATTTCAACATATGACCCCAGAATTTGGCGGTGTTAGTGTCAGTCAATACGGTCAATGGATATTCAAAGACGGCAGGAAACATTTACATTTATAATCTATTAAAACTAACGCTACATGGCCGAATGAATCAATCCATTGTAAGACATTTTTTTAAGGTTTTTAAACAATATTTATTTTAGGCTGTGTTGGGTCTTCATTGCGCTTGCGGCGAATGAAGGCTTCCCTTGCGTAGCTGGGGTTCTAGGCAAACAGGCTTCAGTAGTTGTGACGCACGGGCTTAACTACTCCACAGCATGTGAGATTTTCTCGGTCCAGGGCTCGAACCTGTGCCCGCTGCACTAATACGCGGATTCTTAACCACTGCGCCACCTGGGAAGTCCCTGGCAAGTGTATGTTTAAATCCTTCTGAGCAGCGTGTCACCATAACAGTGACAAGCCCTTTGCGCACTTCCCAGTGCTTTCATGGGACCCTAGCACCTCAGAACGATGCCCCAATATCTCTATTTAAACCTGGGTTCCTCCTAACACTAGGGGGAGGCCAAGAGCCTTGGGACACCCCCCGCAACCCTGGGAGAGGGAGGCGGGACCTATTGTCAACTCATGCCTTCCCCACCTGTGACTGGCACAGACACTAGCCAATGGGTGCCTGAATAGGGCAGGCCGGCGCCCCGCCCCCTGAGCGCCCCGCGGCCCCCGAGGCACCCTCTGGCCGTCTCTGCCGCGGCTACGGCCTGGGCGGACGGTGCGCCTTGCGCAGGCGCGAAGCCTAGACCTCGCTGCAGCCCCCCCATCGCCTCCGGGAGTCGCACCCAGGGAGGTCGCCTGCTGGCGCGTCAGTGCTCTCCCCCTCGTCTGCCCTCCCCGGTCCCCCCAGCACCCTACGCGCCCCGATGGCGGAGTTGCGGCCTAGCGGCGCCCCCGGCCCCACCGCGCCCCCGGCCCCTGGCCCTACAGCCCCTCCGGCCTTCGCCTCGCTCTTCCCCCCGGGACTGCACGCCATCTACGGAGAGTGCCGCCGCCTTTACCCAGACCAGCCGAACCCGCTCCAGGTTACCGCTATCGTCAAGTACTGGTATGCCTTGGGCCGCGGGGAGACGGACAGGGGCGGGCTGAGAAGGGTTAAAGCGCTGGGGCCAAGTCATTTGTGCGGGAATAGGAGGGGGAAGGAGAATGGTTAAAGCACTTGGAAGAAGGGCTTTCTGCTGCGAGGGAAGAAGTTAAGGCTCAAGTTAGGAATGGGGACAAAGGGGTTAAAGAAGCCTGTGGGTAGCGAAGGGTTAGCGAGGGAGGAGGGGAATGAAGGGTTAATTGGGATTAGGAGAATAGAGTGAATTGGGGGTGTGGGTAGGAGCGGCGGAGGGAACGATAGGAGAGAAGGAACTGTAAACGTGGTGAAAGGAGGGGGCGCCTGTAGGGGGTCATTAGTGGGCGAGGGGAAGCCGGGGTGGGGGGGCGGCGGCTGAAGTGGGATGGGGGAGGCGAGGCGGGGCCTGGGGAGCATCTGAGAAGGCTTTGGAGCCGCGCGGCTGGAGGAGCTCAGAGGGTACGAGACTGCACAGGGTAGTGACGGGTGTGGGTCTGTGGGTTAGGAGGGGAGCAAGTTGTGAGCGTTGTGCTTGTGAAGGGATGAGGAGGAGGTCTCTTTTTGATCCTTTCCCGATGAGCTCAGACATTGATATCAGTGCAGTGCTTTTGCGTTTGAAGTTTGGCGGAGCAATTTTTCCCGATAAACTTTCTGCTTACTCTGCACAGTTCTGTTTCTCCATGCAGAGCTGCTTCTGGCTCTGCAGCTGCTTTGCTTTAGGTCACTGGCTAGAACAGAGGCAGACAGGGTCAGGGAGATCCATGGTTTGGTTCAGAATTGAAGGAGACTGCAGTAAATGATGAAGACCTGGGACTTGGACACGGAGGATCCTGCAGTGAGATGTTAAGAGGAGCTTGGTGGTCCAGAGCTTCCAGATTTAGGCAGCAGTTCCTCAGGGAAGCTGAGGGTAATGCTCAAGTAGCTCTGTTAAGATCAGACCTGTGTACAGATGGGCTGCCCCTGGGGAGGGGATGGTCTTTTCTAGTTTCCCATTTCATTTGCAACTTGTCTCTTCCTGCCCGCTCTGGGCAAAACGTGTTATAGGGACTCTTCTTCATGGTCTTTCTGGACCAAAAGTTGACTGAGAATTAATTGAATCTGTCCAAAACCACATTCGCGCAGGCACTGTATTAGATGAGCCCCTTCATTGACTCCTGAAATTCTGTTCAGGCAGCTGCTTGGGGTGTGGCCAAAGGGGAGGTACACTCAAAGGGGGAAGTGATAGAGTGGATGTCTTTGCTGGTTACCTTTCCCTTTAAGAGTGAGTCTTTTTCCTCTGTGACAACCTCTTTCTTCTTCTGGAGATGGCAGAAGCTAGGCTGTGTAGGGCTGAGGCCAGCTCCCTGTGTCTATGGGAGGATGTGAAGAGGCTGACAGTGTGAAGGGCCTGGGGAGCAGCCACCTGCTCCTTAGGGAGAGCCACGGGAGCAGCCTGCCTCTGTCTGGTAGCCAGGAGGAGGGGTGGCCAGTGGTACAGTTCTCTCCGGCAGGCACACTGTTCTTTGGTTGAGAGGAGTTTTTCAAGAGAGCTTCTGAGTACAAAGCAGCTCTTGATAACTTAATCACCCATATTTAAATATATTGTACCACTATATTTAAATATGTATAGTGATGGACTCTATTGGGATGTGTCATGAGAAAAAGGGGACCTGCCTCTGCCGTGCTGTTTGTTCAGGCCTCATTTGAGTATAAGGAGAAATCCCTACGCAGACTTGGGCAACAGTTATTATGTCACCCAAGTGGCCATGAAGGATAGAGTTGTGTGTAAAAGGTATTGAACAGGTGCAAAGGACTAAGACTGGTTTGGGAACCCTTTATTTTCCCCCCATCCCCCCAGGAACCTTTCTTTTTTCATCTTGTTGCAAGTTTCTTAACCAGGCCAGGACTTATCTTAAAAGATGGGCCAGCATCTAATGACGAATAAAAAGGATTGCATAGCACTTTGTGGAATTAGAAATGCTTCCTAGATGCAGAATTTTTGAGAGGGAACAGCTCAGTGACTGGTTCTTTCTAAGATTTGGAGGGGGTTGCATAATTAAGATCCTGAAAGTAGTTTACTGATAACCTCACAATTGGGATCCCACAGTCCCGCTTCAATTTTCATAGCAGGATGGCTGACTGAGGCTGCCTCAGTTTGGCTGTGGCCCAGGGTACCTTGGGATTCTTTTTCTTGTGACAGAAGGGTGGCTCTTTGACTAGTGGTCCCTAGCCAACCGGGACATCCTGGTTGAAAGCTGAGACATGAGTGATCAGGTTGCTGAAGTAGAACCAGTGCCCTAGGGCCACTTCACTCTGGCAACCTCCCTGTGGAGTGAATGAAGTCAGGTGTTCAAGGACTTAAGTTGAGGGATGATCTGGGTCCTGGGATAACATCTTTTTCTAAGATGTATTTTCCACGTACTCATCTGCTTCCCATCAGGTCTCTGAGTGAGTATAACAGAACACTCTGTGCTTAGAGATGAGGCTGATTTTGTCTGACTCTTGTCATTCTCTGCAGTTGGAGTTTTAAGGTAAAGCCTCTCTCTTTGATGAAATACCCTCTGGGAGACTTGGCCACAAAGAGGGCTGCCAGGAGTGTGGTAGATGGAGCATGGAAGAGTGGATGCAGTTTTGCCCCTTGTTGCTGGATGGACCTAGGCTGAAGGATGGGCAGATATGGAGCCTGTAATCATTCCCACCTGTTCCAGGGTTCTGCAGTTATCATGAGGTCCTTGCAGGGGTAGCCGCCCTTTCTTTCCTCTTTTCCCCGACAAACTTTTCTAAATCTAACTGGTTGTGGAATTAGTCAGATGAGTTGGCAAAAGCAGAGTTAAGGAAAGACATGAAGATTTGTCCCTTTTCCTAATCCACTCGGTTGAGATTCTAAGCTATTTGTAGCGACTTTCTTACAAGTCCTATAAATAACTTAGCATTTCCTAGCAGAGAATAAGGATTTCTACAAAGGCAAATAACATCCTGGCAAAAGAGGGCGAAACCAGACCTACTGGTTTTAAATAGTGTTTGAATTGCATGGTATGGGCATGCTTGCTGAGATCACATACATGTAACATGTCTTTTATTTGGTTGTTGGCATTCCTTCAGCATATGATCCCAAATGTAAAGTGTATCCCATCCTTGTCCCAGGAGCAGGCAAAGTTTTTGCAGTCTGTGGAACAGTCAGATGTCTGAGGCAGCCCAAGTGCAGTGTTTGTGGGCTAAATGCAGACTTCCTTCTGCTGATGGTTTCCATTTAGTCTTGTTTCTCAAGTCTACCAAGTTTCCCTATCCATTCTGAAGAAAAGCAGGGTTTTTTTTTTAAAGAACACTAATTACTCTACTAAAGGGAACCCTTATTGAATTAAATCCTCAGAGTGAGCTAATGGCTGAATCTCTTCCTCAACTGCCTCTCTGTTGGAATTATGGGGGAAGTCTAATGTGGTTCTCAGAGGCCCCAAATCATTTAATGTTCCAGCTCTACCTTAGAGGCAGCTGTGTCCTGGGATCATCTTCCAGATGCAAGAGCTCATAGGGCTCTCAGCCTGGCTCCTGCTTCATTTCTCTGCAGAGCCGAGCTAGCCTAAGTTTGGCCTTTGTCACTTCCATGATAAAAGACCAGCTTTGGTCTGGGGGGTGCGGGCTGGGGTCTGGAGGCATTGGGTCTGTTTAGAACAAACTGTAATTAACATAGGGCACAATATAGTCTTTCAGGAATTAGCTGTCTAAGAGGCAGGAGTGGAGCTGAGCCTCTGCTTCCAGTAACAATGCCCATTGGGGATGATCAGGATGGTCTTTCAACAGAGGCCAATTGATTGACTGATGCGCTTCTTGCCTTGAAGCTTGGCGTGTTTATAGGCACCATGGAAGAGAGATAATTCCTGCCAATCCCACTTGGGATTGGTAATTTGAAACAGGAGGAAGCCAAAGGGTCAACCAATCAGTCTTTTTATTTCTTTTTTTTTTAAATTTTATTTTATTTACTTTTTTATACAGCAGGTTCTTATTAGTTATCCATTTTATACATATTAATAAGTCTGTTTAATTTCTGAAGGAGGCTCTACCTGTTGGAGATAGGAGAAGGGAGCCTCTTGTGCTTATGGAATTGGGCTGCCTCCAGCTGCCCATCCTTTGGTCTTATCCTGGAGAGGTGCGGCCTCCCTTTAGTTATCTTTTACCCCAGGTTCCTCTAGGATGGGGTCTTTAGGTTTGTAAGGTAGAGCCCCTCAACTTCACATTGTCTGCTTTCAGGCTCACACTGACACTCCTGTGTTTTGTCTTTTGCAGGTTGGGTGGCCCAGACCCCTTGGACTATGTTAGCATGTACAGGAATGTGGGGAGCTCTTCGGCCAACATCCCCGAGCACTGGCACTACATCAGCTTTGGCCTGAGTGATCTCTATGGCGACAACAGAGTCCATGAGTGAGTGTGTACACTTGCCCTTCCATCTCCCTGTTCCTTAGCCTTGAGCCTTATTTCTGAGGTTTTCCTGAGCAGGGGTGATAATGTCATAGTCCCTTGAGATTGGCATTTCTCACATGGAACATCTGGGTTTCTGCCTTCTGCCTGTACCTCCTTGTGCCAAGGTGGTCCAGGTCATCACCTGAGCTCTGCTCATCTGGTGCAGGAAAGTGTTGATGAGCAAGAGTTCCAAAACCATTAGGTTTTTCCAAGCTTTTTCTGATGTTTGAGCTCAAATGACAGGCAGCACAGCTATGACCCAGATGTTGGGTTGATTCCTCTAGGTCTACTTCCTTTTTTCCCCTCTAGCTTATGAAAAATTTTAAACAAGAAACAACGTTGAAAGAATTTTACAGTGAACACTCACGTACCACTACCTAGATTCTACCATTAACATTTTATTCTACTTGCTTTATCATGACTATATCCATCTCTATCCCTCTGTCGATCTTACCTACTTCCTTTTAACCTGCAGTTATCTGTGCTCAGATCAGCCGCAGTACATTTTTTTTTTTTGTACATTTATTTATTTCTGGCTGCGTTGGGTCTTCGTTGCTGCGCGTGGGCTTTCTCTAGTTGTAGCAAGCAGGGGCTACTCTTCGTTGTGGTGCGGGAGCTTCTCATTGCAGTGGCTTCTCTTGTTGCGGAGCCTGGGCTCTAGGCACGCGGGCTTCAGTAGTTGTGGCTCACGGGCTCAGTAGTTGTGGCGCACAGGCTTAGTTGCTCCACTGCATGTGGGATCTCCCCGGACCAGGGATTGAACCCGTGTCCCCTGCATTGGTAGGTGGATTCTTAACCACCGCACCACCAGGGAAGTTCCTGCAGTACGTTTTTTATCCTAGTCTTTCTTCCATTTGCTGCCCTGTAATACTTATAATTCCTACCTGCCTCCCCTACTTCCCTCTATAATCACTGAATTTAAACACATTTTACTATTAAGTTAAACATTGTCAGTTGAAAAAATAGCAACAGTAATAATAAAAGCTAACAGTTAAGCATTGATTATGAGACAGGTACTCTTCTAATCACTTTATATATATATGTATTAACTAATTTTATTTTCACCACAACCCTAAAATACTGGTAGGTACTAATATTTGCCCCATTTTACAGTTGAGGAAAGTGAGACGCAAAGAGATTCTATAATTTGCTTAAGGTCACACAGATTGGAAGTGGTGGAGCCAGGATTCTAACACAGGCAGTCTGGCTCCAGAGTCCATACTCTTTTTTTAAAAAGGCTGCATTGGGTTTTCATTGCTGGGCGTGGGCTTTTTCTAGTTGCGGTGAGCAGGGGCTACTGTTCGTTGTGGTGTGCAGGCTTCTCATTGTGGTGGCTTTTCTTGTTGAGGAGCACGGGCTCTAGGCACGTGGGCTTCAGTAGTTGTGGCACGCAGGCTCAGTAGTTGTGGCTCGCAGGCTCTAGAGTGCAGGCTCAGTAGTTGTGGCACACGGGCTTAGTTGCTCCGCGGCATGTGGGACCTTCCCAGACCAGGAATGTCCCCTCCATTGGCAGGCGGATTCTTAACCACTGCGCAACCAGGGAAGTCCACGATTTCTCTTTCTATTATGTCCTTTCCTGTTTTTTGTTTTGCATACTATCTTTTTTTTGCTTCTTATACCATCTTTTTGGTGTCTTGGTGGTGGCTGCTTAGCGTGTGTAGATTGAAAGAGTAGCAGGGCTCTTCCTGCCTTGCCTCAGCATTAAGAGGTTGATTCTGGAGATGTTGATGCTATGATGAGGAAGAAGATGATAATAGTCTTTTTTTTTTTTTTTTTTGTCTTTGTTTTAGTTCTTACTATCTTTCATCATCCTGTCAAATGCTTTACAATCTTATCAGGTTCTTTTGTTATCTCTGTTTTATACGTGGGGAAACTGAGTCCCTTGAGGGGCTAAATGAATTGTCTAAAGTCTCGCCTGTAGGCTGTAAAAGAGCTAGGATTGAATTGAGCTGTTCAGAGTCTGAGCTCTTAACCACTAGGCTATACACCACCCCCACCCCCACCCCCACCCCCCACCCCCCATCACAGGCCCAACCCAACTTCCTCTTTTCTCTTGTTAATCTTGGAGGCCCAGGCCCCATCTCCTCACTGATCACGTGTCAGGAGCAATTTCTGGGCCTGCCTTTATAGCCTTCCAAACATCCATTGCAATGTCAGCCTAAGGCTTTGGGAACAGGGAATTAATCTTGCCTGAATCAAGACCCTGCATTGCATTATTAATAATGGAGGTAGAATAGCAAACAGATGCAGGGAGTAGAGGGACTATGCTGGACTTCAATTTATATTTTTAATAAGAACCTGCAGAGGATATTTAGTGCAGCTAGCCTGTACCTTTTTGTTGACAGATTTATTCCAGTTAAAAGAATACTGTTTTCTATGTGGCCTAAAGATTCTTACAGTCTACCTGCTTATGAGGTATGAGTCTAAGGCCCAAATGACATGAAGAACATAATTGAGGAAGTCCCATATTTCAGAAAGGGCAACCTCTGAATTTGAAAAAGGGCCTTTCTTTGTTTAGCAGTACCCTCATATATGTGTGTCATTTCTATGTGATAAAACACTTTGATATTCAGATGTCATTCATGACAATAGTGAGACCTCCATTTGGGCTTTCACCCCACACTCGAGCCTAGTATTTTCTGGTATTAAAACCTGCCACTAGAAGGATGTGCAAGGAATGTTCTTGGATATTTACCCAGTTCTGGTCTATGTTGCAGAAGTCAAAAGTACCTTTGTAATTGGCCTTGTGCTGGTGTGACTGGTCTCTTCTCGATCCTGGTAAGTTTCTTGAAGAAAAGTTTGCTTTTCCAAACATTTCATGTGGTGAGCCCTCTTTAAAACTGATTCATTGATTCTCATATAATTTAGGGCTTGAAACTGAGGTCAGAAAGATGAGCGTTCTATCACCCAGCTTAAGTGCTAAGAGGTGTTGAATTGGAATTATGGCAAATGACTCTGGCAACATTCTTCTTACACTGCCTTTGGCTTCTCATTCAGTGAAAAAAAAGGGCAGAAGCCTTGGTTCATTTATTCAACATTTATCAAGTGCTGAAGTCCTATTTTGTACCGGACACAGAGCACCATAATAGATGTCTTGGGGATAAGATGCCAAGACAAAATTCCTGTCTTAAGGAGCACATGTTGTAGAGGGAGGATAAATATAAAGAGATAGTTACAGTACTGGGTAAATAAATGCTGCAATCCATGATGTAGAACATGTTCTGGGAGCACAATGGAGTGAGTGACTTATAGTCAGGCTGCTGGATTGGAGGAAGCTCCAGGGAGGAAGTGAAGTTTGAGAGCAACCTTGTAGGAAGGGGCTGGGGTGAGATCTGCAGTCTGACACCTCTAGGGCACAAACATTCACTTTTGGAAAGGAGATTTCAAAATCTTCTAGCCCAGTATTTCCAAAATTTTTAGTGCTGCCTTCATAACCTTTGCCACCTGTAGTATATTATCTACTTTATGTTTTCTTTAAATTAACCTCCCCTGATATAAATATATTTTTTAAAGTTAAATCAGGGCTTCCCTGGTGGCGAGGTGGTTGAGAGTCCGCCTGCTGATGCAAGGGACACGGGTTCGTGCCCTGGTCCGGGAAGATCCCACATGCCGCGGAGCGGCTGGGCCCATGAGCCATGGCCGCTGAGCCTGCGCGTCCGGAGCCTGTGCTCCGCAATAGGAGAGGCCACAACAGTGAGAGGCCCGCGTACCGCAAAAAAAAAAAAAAAAGTTAAATCACTACCATATATGGAAACCAGTATCACTTGCTATAATTTAAAGGTAGTTATGGAAGTAAACACAGTGATAACAAAGCAATATTATTAAATTCTAGCTTAATACAGTGGCCTGTCACAGAAGATTCTGAGCCTGAGCCAGCTTTCTCTTTGTTCAAGAGATTAGTAAGTACGAGCGAGGTATTAAAAAAGACGTGCTAACACCAAATAGAACCTGGCCCTAGCTCTGATTTAAAAAATTGAAAGACAGTTGAGAAGGGAATTTTTTTAAAAGTATGATTCAGTATTATTTCTTGTCACAGACAAATGGGAAACACTGATCTAGTCCATCTCCCTTAAATTGTGCAGTTTAGAAAGTACAGTAGCCTGCCAAAGGCCATACAGCAAGTTAATGAGAGCAGCAGGGTCTCCTAACATCTAAAATGTTCTATGCTAGATAAACAACAAGGTCCTACTGTATAGCACAGGGAACTATATTCAATATCCTGTAATAAACCATCGTGGAAAAGAATATGAAAAAAGAACGTATATATATAAAACTGAATCACTTTGCTGTATACCAGAAACTAACACAACAATGTAAGTCAACTATACTTCAATTTTTAAAAAGTGTAAAAAATAAAAATAAAATGTTCTATGCTTTCTTTCAATGTACAGGGCATTGTTCGTCTTTAAGGTAATAATTTAAGCAAACTTTTTCTTTTTAGTTTCTTTTTAGTTTTTTTTATTTGCGATACGTGGGCCTCTCACTGCTGTGGCCTCTCCCATTGCGGAGCACAGGCTCCGGAGGCGCAGGCTCAGCGGCCATGGCTCGTGGGCCCAGCCGCTCCGCAGCATGTGGGATCTTCCTGGACCAGGGCACGAACCCGTGTCCCCTGCATCGGCAGGCGGACTCTCAACCACTGCGCCACCAGGGAAGCCCTCTTTTTAGTTTTTACTATATTGCAGGTTAGTGCTAAGTTCTTTTTTCCTTTTTAATGTCTTTGTTGGAGTATAATTGCTTTACAATGTTGTGTTAGTTTCTGCTGTATAACAAAGTGAATCAGCTATACATATACATATATCCCCATTTTTCCTCCCTCTTGTGTCTCCTTCCCACCCTCCCTATCCCATCCCTCTAGGTGGTCACAAACCACCGAGCTGATCTCCCTGTGCTATGCGGCTGCTTCCCACTAGCTATCTATTTTACATTTGGTAGTGTGTATATGTCCATATCACTTTCTCACTTCATCCCACCTTACCCTTCCCCCTCCCTGTGTCCTCAAGTCCATTCTCTACATCTGCGTCTTTATTCCTGTCCTGAGTACTAAGTTCTTTATATAAAATTATCACTTTATATTATCCTCATAGTAATTCTATGACATAAGGAGTTCTTATTACCTCTTGCTCATAGATATAAAAATTTAGGCTTAGAGAACTTACTGCACAGGTGGTAAATTGGCGGTCAGTTCTAGCAACCCCAAAGCCTATATTCTTAGCTACTGTTCTGTATTGCCTTTCCATTTTAATCAGTCAACAGCATTTATTAAATGCCTACTGTGTACTTCTTCCCATTAAGATCTTTCTTTATCCTCACAGCTTGTTGAGGACAGGGACAGGCAGAAGCCTGGGGGTCCCCTGCGTTTCTTCTTGCTCCTGGCAGGCTTGTTTCAGCGAGCAGAAGGGGAGCAGCCCCACCCTGGTAGCCCGGAGAGGGGAGAAGAGTAAGTTGACTGGATGAGCCCTGGTTTGGCCAGTTCCATCCAAGTTCTTTCCCTATTCACAGTCACTAAAGGAAATAGGGCAAGAGAGCACTTGTTTGGATTAAAGGTTCTTAAGAGGCTGTTTCTAAAGTTGGAGAGATGGAACAAGTTGCAGTTCGGGGCAGCCACACAGGAGATCAATGTGCTTTTCTAGGAGCCCTAAGGCCGCCGCCAACTGACTTCAGCAGCAGAGACTGTCCTGGTGCTCTTCCCCCCAGCTTGGGAGGTGTGAGACAGCTGAGCTTCAGCTGCCAAGTGCTTGTCGGAAGACTGCAGCTCTGGCCCTTCTCTTTGTGGCCAGGCAGCTGTGCACTGGAATGTGCGGATTTGCAGAGCTGTGGAAGAGGGGGGCTTCAGCACCACTCTCCGTGAGGATTTCTGGCTGTCCCCGGTCCTGCCAGCAGCCCTGGCTAGACCCAGACTACAGGGGGCCTAACCAAGGCACAGGAGGCTGGCTAGTTGCAGAGTGTGTTTGTGATCTCAGGCAGACTTCCCTGGTGGGATTCCACTGCGCAGGTCATCCGCTGTATGCGCCGGGCTGGTTCCAAAGACAGCCTTTGTGTGGTGTTGGCCTGCAGGCTGGCAGCTCCACAGGGTAGAGCCCACACCTTAGCTCTACCTCCATGGTCGATCTGGGCTCTGCCCCACAAACGCTGGCCTCTTGGCAGGTATGTCCACGGAGTGTAGAGTAGTTCTTGCTCCCTTGGGGCCTGGAACTGCTGCTGACTGGCTTCCCGTGGCTGCCTCTGCTGGGCTGGTGGATAACCTCTTTTTCCCTTTGGGTTTCTCCCATCTGGGCTCTGCACTAAATGAGTTATTTATTAAAACACTGGATACAGATTAACTTTTCCACTTGTTGTTTTGTGTGGCCCCTGCAGTTGGGAAATGCTAATTTGCCTTCCTCAAAGCTTGGTTGGCAGGAACTTTTTAACATGCCATTTCATTCCCTGGGGTTTCCAGTGGAGATTCTGCCTTTGCCATAACATACCTGCCCAGGAGTGTGGTCTCTCCTCTAGTTGGCCTTTGCTTTCTTTCCAAAGCTCTCTGGAGACTGACAAGTGGAATTCCTCTCTAAGCCACCCACAGATGGCAGGTCCCAGCCCTCCCCCTAGCTGGGCACAGCAGGCCGAGGAAGAGCTTTGTAGGTTCACTGGAAGGCAGGCCTCCCTGAAGCTTTGGTCCCTCCCCCTGTCTTTCATCTCAGAGGGTTTAGTTTCAGGATGATTGTGTGAATTGGTGGCGCTCTCTGCTAAGGACAGGGGGCCTGGCCTACCTAGAAAGAGTAGGGCACCCTTGGCCTTGGCCTGGGGTGGGAATAAGGGCCAGCAGTGGGGATAGAGCTCTCCCTGAGGCTGAAACCACCACCCTGGGCTGGATTTCAGGCCCCAAATCTCTGAATTTTGAAATGTTGAGAATTCCTTTTCTTTTGTAACCACAGGAAGACCTGAGGCATTGTGGGGTTCCTAGCAGATCTGTGTGGGTGTGTGGCCTCATCCTTTGTAAAGCATTTCATTTGCAGCATGGATTCTCTCTTCCTCCATGGTGTAGAGATGCTAAATTCTCCGATTCAAGGAGTCCTTCAGCAGTAAGGGGGCAGTTGGGAGGAGATTCCTTGAGCTGGCCCAGTCAAACTGGCTTAAAAGTCCGAGAGGCCTGGTTATTCGGGAGTGACTGCCAGGCTGTCAGCATTGGGAGAGTTCTTCCTCTTCCTGCAGAGAGAGGCAGAAACTTGGAAGCCTTTATGGGTTTGATGTGATCAGATCTCTCAGCCCCAGATCTGCCAGCCCACCCTTTTAGACTCCCATCTTCCACGCCGCAGCTTTTCCCATGCATGCTGGTCCTCACACCTGCCGTGTTCTGGGTCTGGGTTTGCCAGCATCTCCTTTGCCCAGCATTCTGACTCAGAGGTCCTGACTCAGGACTTTGGCCTTTGGCTCCTAAATTCATTTTTCTGTCCTGCCTTTGAGGTCTCCCAGTCAACTACATTTCCTGTTTCAGTAGCTCCGTTCTGATGTCTGGTCCTAAGAAGTGTGTGGAGAGGTCTTGTCCTTTCTGACCTGAGCCCCACGGGAATGGTCTCCTCACCCCTGCACATACTTTCGAAGCTCGCTGACCTGCTGCCGAGCTCTCCACAGAGCACCAGGCTGCGCGGCAACCCCACCAGCAGAGATATATTGAGTCCCATTACAGGCAGAACACTGGAAAAGGTGATGTGTTTGGGTGGGGGACAATGAGAAGTCATACCAAGCTTCTGTCCTTGAAAAAACCCAAGATCTGCTTGATAAGAGATGGCAGAGTCCCTGGGAAAGAAGGCGACAGTGAGGATTGGGGCTGGAAGCAACTTAAGGCTTTGCCTGACTTCTGTGACTTTGTGGCTGTATCCCCTCACCCTGTGGTCCTCAGTGCTTCATTAAAACATGTAATAATAATTGCAGGCTACTTGTAGCTCTTACTGTGTGCAAGGCACTATTCTAAGTGTTTTATATAAATTCATTTCATCCTTACAACAGCTTCATGGGGTAGATATTATTAATCTTATTTTACAAGGAAACTGAGGCACAGAGATGTTAAGGAAATAATCACCCAGCCAGGGAATGCTGGAGCTGGGCTATCAACCTGGGCAGTCTGGCTCCAACAGTCCTCACCCTTCCCTTTCTCTACCTGTGTGGGCGTGTGGAGGAAGGTCCCCCCTCGGACCTCTATTACTATCGTGCGCCTCAGTTCAAAGGTATCTTGGATTAATGGAGTGTGAATAGTTAAGCAGGAAGAGCTTTGTAGGGGAAATGTTGAGCTGGGTGTTGAAGCAACTTTGTAGAGAAGAAAGAGTTCTGTCGGGTAATGGCAAGAGGGTAGGTGATAGGATCCTGTGTCAAATTCAAGTCAAGGCTTCTGCAGCCCTACTGTGGTCATTTTTAGTAAGTTGCCAGGAAAGTCTGCTCTTAAGAGCACAAAGGTGATGCTTCTGGCTTGGATGTCAAGTTCACATGGTCATGCTTCCTGTGTGGTCAAGGATGTACCCAGCATTCCCACAACCCAGAGCATATGTTGCCCAGAATGTGTGGACTATCTGATCATTCTCTCTGGGGAGGAGGTATAGAAATGACGAACACTTCAAAGCTGGGAGTACCCATACCTTCTAGCTGAGGTGTCTGTAGGGCCAACATGGGAAGGATTTTTATTCTGAAATAAAGTTGTCTTGTCATCCTGCAGAGTGACATAACCAGCAGAGGATATATTTTTCCTCTGTTCTTATATCGATGCAGACTGTCACATTATTTTTTAAAACATTTTAATTCCTGTATAGTAGGTCCCCTACATATGAACGAGTTCCACTCCGAGAGCACATTCGTAAGTCCAATTTGTTTTTAAGTCCAACAAAGTTAGCCTAGGTACCAAACTTTTACAGATAACACCAGACACGTGAACTAACTTACGTGATCAGACATGCAAATGCACGTTCGCATCTTAGAAAGTTCACATCTTGAAGGTTCGTATGTAGGAGACTTACTGTAATGGTTTTTTAAAATTAATAGGCTTTATATTTTAGAGCAGTTTTAGGTTTATAGAAAATTGAACAGACAGCCCAAAGAGTTCTCATTACCCTTTCTCTCCTCTGCTTATAGTTTCCCTTGTTACTAATTCCCTTGCATTAGTGGTATATTAGTTACAACTGATGATCCAGTATGGTACATTATTACTAGCTAATGCCTTCTAGTTTACATTATGGTTCACTCCTTTTTTTTTTTTTTTTTTTTTTGCGGTACGCGGGCCTCTCACTGTTGTGGCCTCTCCCGTTGCGGAGCACGGGCTCCGGATGCGCAGGCTCAGTGGCCATGGCTCACGGGCCCAGCCGCTCTGCGGCATGTGGGATCTTCCCAGACCGGGGCATGAACCCGTGTCCCCTGCATCAGCAGGCAGACTCTCAACCACTGCGCCACCAGGGAAGCCCTATGGTTCACTCTTTTTGTTACATAGTTCTGTGTGTTTTGACAAATACATGTCCTGTATCCACCATTAGAGTATCATACAGAATAGTTTCACTGCCCTAAAAATGCCCTGTGCTTTTTATTCTTTCTTCCCTCCTCCCAGACCCCTGGCAACCACTGATTGTTTTACTGTCTCTTTAGTTTTGCCTTTTCTGAAATGTCATGTAGTTGGAATCATACAGTATATAGCCTTTTCAGGTTGACTTCTTTCACTAAGCAATATGCATTTAAGGTTCCTCTATGTCTTTTTGTGGCTTGATAGCTTATTCCTTTTATCACTGAACAATATTCCACTGTGTGTATATACCATAGTTTATCCATTCACTTATTGAAGGATATCTTGATTGCTTCCAGTTTTTGGCGATTTTGAATAAAGCTGCCATAAACATTCATATGTGGGTTTTCTGTGGACATAAGTTTTCAACTCATTTGGGTAAAATTGCTGGATCACATGGTAAGACTATGTTTAGCTTTGTAAGAAACTACCAAACTGTCTTCCAAAGTGGCTGTACCATTTTGCATTCCCATCAGCAATGAATAAGAATTTCTCTTATTCTGTGTCCTCACCAGCATTTGGTATTGTCAGTTTTTTGGATTTTAGCCATTCTGACGCGTGGAGTGATATCTCATTGTTGTATCAATTTGCAATTCCCCAGTGACACATGATGTTGAGCATCTTTTCATATGCTTATCTGACATCTGTATCTCTTCTCCAGTGATATATCTTTGTTTTTGTTCTTCACCTCCTCCCCCTCCCCATTCTACCCCCCCGAACACAAAACCCCTTTTTCTTACATCATGGGTTCAGACAGTGTTTTCTGGCATATTTTCCTTTTGGTCACTTCTCAAGCCATTAAGTGAGTTAGTTCCCCTGTGTAGGTACTGGGTCCACATCTGAATCCCTCCATCTCGGTGGGTTTTAACTGGGGTTGGCCCGTGTGTTCTGTACCTTCTTTTCCCTAGTGATGGTGTCTTTCATAAAGTCTGTAGCTGGTACTGGGTAGGCTGGTAGCCTACAACTTCAATCCCAAGGTTCAAGATTGATATGCCCTCCAGTACAGACACTACAAAGACTGGTGTGCAAACTTGTCCAACAGCAGACCCTGGCAAGCTTAATCTTGTCTTAGATGAGAAATGAGTACATCAGGCTCCTTAAGGCCCCAGCCAGACCTCAAACTCTCTGTTTTAGCTGAACCAGCATCAAGAAGACTCTTTAAAGTCCAAAACTTTGCTGGCCTGTACTTTTCCTGTTCCATCCATTATTGTTGTCACTTTTTAGTTATAAATTTGCGTTTTTTCATTTACAAAGACAGACAGTTGAACCATTTTACCAAAAATGTTGGAAATTTGAGAAGGAAGAAAAAAAATCATCCATAATCCTATCACCTTTTGTTTGCGATCCTACGTCTGTCCTCATGATGATTTCTGTAAACAGTTCATTGTGAGTGATGCTGTGCCCAGTGTATGCAGGGCTTCTGTCTTATGTGAGTTTCTCAGTTTGAGACTAACATCTTCCAAGGCTTCCCTAGTACTTGGCTCATGCTATTTTCTAAATTCATCTGGCCCACGGCTGCTAGGATTTCCAAATTCTGAAAACAGCACTTTTGCTTGGGATGATGGCTCCTACCCATTGTCATGTTGCATTAACTACATCCGTTTCTTTTGCTGCTTGACTTCTCACAGAAGTGAAGAGCGGTTGAGGTAGTATACGTACCAACTGTGCTGGCCACCCACCTCTCAGTTAATACCTCCATCCTTTTAATGCAAATCACCGTGCATGGTGGTGGTAGTCCTGAGAGTGTGTGTTGTTCCTGTTGTTGTTTGCCCCTTAGAAAGTTGATCAGTGATTAGATTTGGTGATCACTGTCACCTGGAAATTAACACCACAAGCCTCCTTGTCTCTCCCTTTCTTGGGTGTGTGGATACAGAAGACTGAGACTGGGCTTACAGAGTGCCCCAGGTTCCTGGTACCCAAGTTATACAGCAGGTTCACAAGTATAAGCACAATTGCCAAGAGATAGGTAAGATCCTTCTCAGGTAATTGCCTGAAATAAATGAGCTACCATTTAGGACTTTTGAGGCTTTCTGCCATACATAGGAATCGATAATATAATAATACTGTCTGTTTGCAGCAGGATCTGATCAGTGGATCTAGGAGAAAGGATGGCCTGCTGTCCTTTCCTGGCATTGGGTCTACCAGGTGATGGGTGGGTACACTTGGTTCCCATCCAGCGTTAATCACTGGCCTGTCTTCTTCATTTGGAGGGTCAGCCATTCACTCATTACAGGGATAGTCGTTATTGGGGTAGTTCTGGGTATGAGGTATGTAGTAATGAAAAGCATACTCCTGGTCTGGTCTGGTCTTCATGGAGCCTCCAGTCTTTTGGCTGAAGTGTCCTTGAGCAGGGAAACAGTGCAGAGAGGTGGGCTGGTTACCGCCTCAGAACCTTAGGTATCACACGGAACCTCCCTGCCTCCTTTTCTGCAGTCTGTCCCTTGAGGCCTAGTGGGGGGGCTCTTTGCGAGCAGGAGTCCTGAGGCTCAGAAATGAGGCCAGGCCTATGTTTGGGGTTGGGCCATTTCCCCATTTGTAAGTGAGAACATGGGTTCATAGCAGCTGCTCAGAGGGATGTGGTTCAGTGGACTCCAGGCCCTTAACTAGCAGGTTAGTATAAGCTGGTGGCCTTCACAGGTCCTTTACCTTCCTACTCCCTCCCGTGTTACTCAGGCCTCTTGAGTCCCCGTCATAGAGCCAGCTTTGCCATAATAAGGCCAGTCAAGATGTTTTTGTTTCTCAAGTGCTGACCTCCATGTGATGCCTGGAGGTGCTTGGAGCCTTGCCTCTGACCAGCAGTTTCCCTTACTCTGATCTCAGGCCTTTCAGCATGAGGTTAGGAGCTCAGGAGCCATGCCTGTGGGGAGGGGTAACTACTAGAGAATGGGGCCTGGCCCAGGCTGCCGGTCCCAGGGCATCAAGCTGGCTGGCTGTACTTTCTGCCTGTGATGGATCTGACTCCTAAATGCTTCTGAAAAGCTTGATTGGTTAGAGGACAAAGCAGTGAAATCTGACAGACAACACCATGGCTTGCCCTAACCCCTTCTTCTTCCCGTTCTAGCTTTTTCAATATATCGGATTGCAGACATGCTGGATTCCCGCCCTCCTGGAGCCAGTCTGGCAATTTTTCATTCCCGTAGCCAGGGGTTTTGCACAGAGAAAAGGCCCAGAAGGAAGGCAGTAGATGAGCAGGGAGCCTTTGGGGTTTGAGCTTTACAGGAGCATTGCTAATGTGGATCCCTTAGTTCTATGCCAGCTCTGTGGCTGGGGGCAGTGTCCACACCGTGTCCCTCCTCTGCCAGCCAGTGGCCTCCAGTCTCACTTTAGTAATAGCCAAAGGCCATTGCTGCCAAGATTCTTTGATCCACCTCATCCCCTGCTGCTCTCCTTCCTCACTGTGCTCCACCCACTCTAGTCTGCTGCTGTTCCTCCAAAGTGCCAGGCAATCTCCTGCCTCAGGGCCTTTGCACCTGCTCTCCCCATGTCTAGAAAGCTCTATTCTCAGATAGCTTCATGCCTTACTCCCTCACCTCCTTAGGTCTTTCCTCAAATATCACCTTTTAGTGAGACCTTACCCGACCTCCTTATTTAGAATGGGAACCCTGAACCCCCCTCCGTGAAGCAGTATCACCTGCTTAATTTTTCTTTAAAGCACTTATGACCGTTTACCTTATTTTACTTAGTTGGCTTGTTTGTTGTCTGTCTGCCCTCCTTCCCACTAGAATGTAAGCTCCCTTAGGGAAAGGATGTATACCAGCTTTATGCATTGTTTCCCTGGTGCATCAACAAATATTTGTTGAAGGAATGAATAAATGAAAAACTAAAAAAACCTTGCTTTGGGATTTCTCTGGCTGTTGGGAAAGCATTCTCACAGCAGAGGCAAAGAATTCTTCTGGTCCAGCACCAAGTCTGAGCGTTTAGCTCACTCGGGGATTTCTTCAGTTTGGACCCATGTACTTGTAATAGGGTTGATACTCCATGGGCATTTTCATAGGAGTCAGAGCCTTTCTCTGGGAGGAGGTGTGTGATTTTGTTAAAAAGGTCGGAAGCTTGCTTTATCGGGGTGGGGGAGAACCCCCAGCACCTAGCACGGTGCTTGGTGTATGGTAATCCCTTAATTGATTTCCTGAAGTGTGTTTAGTGCACATTACCTTTTAAATGCTGGGGCTGTCATGGGAGCAAGACAGGCAAGATTTCTGTTTTCATGGATTTTACATTTTAATAGGAAGAACATGTAAAAATAAGAACAGTTTTAGATAGCGCAGGTGCCGTGTTGAAAATAAAGCAGGGAGGATGTGCTGCAGATACCCAGGGAGAAGTAGGGGTTGAGGTGGGTGGAGAGGTTGCGTTTAGCAGGTAATCAGTGACGGCTTTTCCTTGAAGACACATTTGAACTGAGACTTCAGTGACAAAGTGGCAGCCAGGGCTGTCATGTCTTGCAACTCTAGGGGCACCGTTCATAGTATTCAGTGCAATTTGTGCTCCCTGGAGTTGTACAATGCTCTGGTCACCCAACCGTGTGAAGATTGTAGGCAGTGAAAATTGTTAGTTCAGAGGCTCT
Source organism: Monodon monoceros (assembly GCF_005190385.1). NCBI lineage: Eukaryota > Metazoa > Chordata > Mammalia > Artiodactyla > Monodontidae > Monodon > Monodon monoceros. Next base: position 56,438,216 of record NW_021703781.1, read on the forward strand.
GAGGTAGGAAGGACCTTGAGGTGTTCAAGGAACAGAAAGAAGGCCAATATGCTTGGGGCTTGGTAAGAAGAGGACAGCGGAGCAAGACGAGGTTGGAGAGTTTGAAGACAATACAAAGAACGTGACATTCAACAAATTATCTGTTATCTGTTGACTGATGAGGGAAGCAAAGGGATGATATTATGGGGGCAGGAGTGGGGTTTTAGGAAACTTTTCTGGTAATTTGGGAACTCAGCACTGGTGTGAAGGCAAGAGAACAGAGTTGAGTGATGGTTTTATTTCCCTAAAAAGAAAACAGCAAAGTGGCTCAAAGGAAATTCTATTAAGATATTTGAGTCTAACTTTGGCAGTGACCAAGAGGAAAGCTCATTGCTTTTTAATACTGTCTTATCTTGTTTGTCATTGAACGTCTCAGCCTAATTCTCTCTTTGGACAGAAATGGGAATATTATTATCATTTAGCATTTGCTCAGCTGTGACATGATGTGCCCATGTACAGAACACAATAAGTACAATCCTTGCTCTTGGGGAACTGAGATGCTGAAAAAGATTTGTTTCTTCCCATTACCCTCTTTCAGGTGTCTCAATCTGGGGTGGCCGACTTCCCAGAGTCCTGGAGGCTAGTGGGTGGACAGAAAGTCCTTGGGCAGAACGCCCTGGCTCTTGGGTCTGTAAGAAGCCCCCAGGCTGTACACCTGTGTGCAGACAGCACCTCGCTTCCCAAATCAGACTGTGATCTTGCCGCCATTGGCCTAGCCTGTCTTTTTTTTTTTTTTTTTAAAAGATCTTTGTATAGATGCTGCTTTAGCTCAAAGCCAAGAGTGGGGGATGTCATAGTGATGCCAAGAAACTCAACACCAGGCTCTTCCTTGGCCCAGAATTCCTATAGAGCACGGGGCAGGCTTGGAATCCCTCTGGGGACTGACCTTTGGGCTCTTTGGTGGTGGATGGGAGTAGAGGAAAGAAGGTACAGTCGGTCTCCAGTAGGGTGGGGTGATCAGCTTTCACCATTCTGCAGAGAAAGCGTCTGAGGCTCTTAGCTTGGTGCTTTTCTTAGATTCAGTTCTCAGTCTGGGAAGCTCTTTGCTCCCTGAAAGCCCAGGATAGAGTTAAGCCACCCTAAGTGTTGGGAGCCAGGTAGTTTGTTTAGCTGGGTTCTCAGCTAAATCAGTCCTGGGAGCTACTGTTTTTAAACTTGAGGAATGTTGTGGGAACATGGGACTTGGCTCCCAGCAAGGGATCTCAGGAAACATCTACTTGAGTAGGCAAATGCATTCCACGAGTCTGGTTGTAGTAGAAAGAGTATCTGCTACTCAGAGTTAAAACTCAAAGGTGCCTGCCCCGCATTGTAGACTCATGAGAATCCCAGCTCAGTGTGAGGGTGCAGAGTCTCAACTGATAATGGTTTTTCTCTTTCTTTCTTTTTTTCCCTTCCTTTAAGATTGTGCAAAATTAATATAATATAGCTGGAAGTGTTTTAAAAATCTTAACTGTCAGAATATTACCATATAAACATACTGGAAAAGAATTTTACAAAGTTTTATTACCTCGAATAGTACTTGTGTAGTCACCAAACACCATTTCAAAACAGCTCATGAAGTATCAGTAATTGTGAATTGTTCAAAATAAAAACATAATCTTTGCAAATGTTTATTTTGTAATTGTTTACTGAATTCTGTTGTAATGGCTGTCACTCAAAGCATGGAAGCAGTCAGGAAGAATCTTGGGCCTGGTTTGAGGGATCCAAGGTCAGGAACTTGGGCAAAGCTGGAAGGTCCAGGCAGCTCTTGAAGGATGGGGCTGATTAAGCTGCAGAGTCTAGAGGGTAGGGAAGCTAGAGGCATCTGCTGTTGTTCTCAGGGAGAAATGATGAGCAGGACTGCTTCTACTGAGCACTAAGCAAGGGAAGGATGAATACTGGCTTCTCTGTTTGGGTACTTGCTGGTGCTGGACCCTGTGCCATCCATTAAAAGCCTCCCAACTGCCCTATGAAGCAAATATTCTTCTCCCAGTTTAATAGGTGAGGAGACTCCAGGGCACATGGAAATTAACTTGCCCAAGGGTCAGCTAGCAAGTGGTGGAGCCGGGCTTTGTGTCAGCTCAGGTGACCTCCACTGCCCGTATGCTTGCCTATATCACTGGACTCTTCTCTAGCATCTTATTAGGACCCTAGGGTAGTACAATTTTATGCAGTTTCTTCCCTAAGTCCACCCTGGGACCTCCAGAGGGCTCAAAGAGCCCAAGAGCCCGAGACTAAGAATCTCTTGTGTCTCCCTTCCTCACTTCCCAGCTTCCCTGCACTGCTGGGCCGGCTCACCACTCTGCCTGAGCCCTTCAGCTCATAACCTTGGGCTGGCATTTGCCTCCTTATCCCTTGCCCAGTATTCTAAATCTTGTAAAACTTTGCCTCTTTTCTCAGATTTAGTCTAGTTAGTAAATATTTTAGTCTCACTCTGTTCCCTTGTTCAGCAAGCCTTCACTGAGCACTTCTTTGCGAGTCACTGGTGGTGCAAAAAGGGGCACATCCAGTCCTAATGGGAGAGGTAGGAAGGCAGTTACAGTACAGCAAGGAGGGTCCTGTGATGGTGGTTTGCACAGGAGTAAGGAAGAGTGGTAGGTGCCCTATATCGGTCAGGGACTCAACAAGAAAGAGTTTGGTACCTTCAAAGTAGGATAACTGGGGGAGGGTTTGTTTATAAAGGAAGGACACCATAGAGGATAGTGCACTAATGCAGGGCTAGTGGTTGGCTTGGCTGCTGCTCTCCTAGCGCTGAGGGGACCAGAGGAGGGAGTGAGATTTGAGAACCTAGAAGGAAAGAGTTGTGTAGAGTGTCCCTCCTCAGAGTGACCTTTAGCACTAACCTTCAGTCGAGGAACATGGCCAGCCTCAGGTAGTCTCAAAGGGAGGGAGCCCTGATCTCCCTCTCCTTCCTCCCTCTGATTTCCTTTAGGGCTTCCACTGGCTGAACCCAAGTGGAAGCCAGAAGGCTCAGAAGCCCCACAGAGGTCAGCCTTAAAGGGCAGAGAGCAAGGTGGGTGTGTTGGTTTTCTATTGCCGCAATACAAATTACCACAAATTTAGTAGCTCAAAACAGCACACATAATCTCACATCTCCTCTGGGTCAGGGGTCCAGGTGTAGCTGAGCTGAGTGTTCTGCTTAGGGTCTCACAAGGCTGCAATCAGTGTCAGCTGGCCTGCATTCTCATCTGAGGCTCCATTGGGGAAGTATCTAGTACTTCCAAACTCCCTCAAGTTATCGGCAGAATTTCTTTCCTTGCAAGAGTCCTGAAAAGTTCTTCAGAGCCAGCAATGGTGATAGCAACTGCTAGCAAGACATGGTCTTACATAATGTAACATAATCATGAGAGTGATATTCTATCACCTAGCCATGTTCTGTTGGTTAAAAGCAAGTCCCAGGTCCTACCCGCATTCAAGGAGGGGGGATTCCGGGACTCCCCTGGTGGTCCAGCAGTTAAGACCCCGCACTCCCAATGCGGAGGGCCCGGGTTCGATCCCTGGTCAGGGAACTAGATCCCACATGCCGCAATTAAAGATCCCGCATGCTGCGACTAAGACCAGTGCAGCGAAATAAATAAATAAATACTTGGAAAAAAAAATGGAGGGGGGATTCCACAAAGGCATGAACACAGGAGGCAGAGGTCGTGGGGGCCACCTCGGGATCTGTCTGCCATGGTGGGGATGGACCTAGAAGAGCAAACCGAAGATACTCAGCACAGGTACCCAGCTCAGAGAAGGTAACACCTGAGCCTTCCTGAAGATGAGCAGAGGGCAGAGAAAAGGGGAACAACCTGTGCAGAGTCTCAGAGGTGAGGAAGTCATTAGTGTGTCAGGGATCTGCCAGTCATTCATTCATTGTGAGGCCGAGGAGGTGAGGGGGACCCAGTTCCCGGTGGTCTTGTTGAGAAGTCTGCACTTTACCCTGAAGGTTTGGAGTGGGGGTGGGCGTTGGAGGATTTTTTAGCAGGGGAGAGGTACATCATATCCCATTTTGAGAACATCAGAGTGAAGAACTGAATAGGGCAGGAGGCAGGAGATCAGTGAGGAAGAGCAGTGTTGGCCATCCAAGTGTAGGATGAAGGGAGTATAACCAACATATTGTAATAACTTTAGATGAAATATAACCTTTAGAAATTGTAAATCACTATGTTGTACACCTGAAACTTACATAATACTGTACATCGACTCTACCTTAGGGAAAAAAAAAGGACAACCCATGGTGTGGCAGTGAGGATGGAGAGAAGAGAACAGATTTGAGAGCTGCTGAGGAGGGAGGAGGAAGTGTCAACAGACCTCAGTGACTGCCAGCCTGGCTGCACAGGAGGACAGGGAGGGCTGGAGGATGACTCCTGGGATTCTGGCTTAGTGGCTGTACTAGTTTCCTATTGCTGCCATAACAAATTACCACATTGATTGTCTTACAGTTCTGGAGGTCAGATGTCTGACATGGGTCTCACTGGGCTAAAATCAAGGTGTCAGCTGGGCTATATTCCGTTTCCTTTACCAGCTTTTAGGGGCTACATGCCTTCCTTGGCTCATGCCCCGTCTTCCAGTTTCAAAACTGGCAATGCAGGCCAAGTCCTCACGTCACATCTCTTTGACCTACTCTTCTGCCTCTCCCTTCCACTTTTAAGGACTCGTATGGTTACCTTGAGCTCACCCAGATATCATCTAGCATCTCAAGATCCTTAATCACATCTGCAAAGTCCCTTTTGCCATGAAAGGTAACATACACAGGTTCCACAGATTAGAATGTGTATATCTGGGGAGCCATTATACAGGCTACCATAGTAGTACTCGTCTTCAGTTAGAGAAAGATGGAGAAGGATCACGTTTGGGGAGATACTGAGTTCAGATTTGTATGTACTGAGTTTGCGGTGTCTGAGTTTGGTCCTTTGCTTGGGGATAGATTTGGGAATCCTCAACACAGACCTGGTGCTGGAAACCATTTTATGAGGTTACCTGGGGAAACTATGTGTGGTAAGGAGGTGGCAGGAGCTGAGCCCTGGAGAAAGCAGGGCTCTGGCTTTTGTCCCTCTTTCTTCACCTAGAAAGTCCCCTAGGGCACAGATAGAGGCCATGCATGGGGAAATGCTCACATTCTGTTTTCCCTAGTGAAGTGGTTTCCAGTGGTGCCCTCTGTTTGCCAGGCAGCTCTTTATTCTCTGCATGGGTGTAAGGGGCAGAGTAGTGGCCAATCCCAGGGTGTCATGGGGCTTGGGCCAGCACTGAGGGCCTTGGAGCAGACTGACCTTCTCAAGAAACTTGGTGCAAATAGTAAAGGCAGCTGGTGCTCCAAGCATGTGCTGGAGTTTGGATATATGGTCCTTGCACTTGCTTGGTGTTGCCCTGGAAGGCAGAGAGCTTGTGGAGAAGAGACAGGCAGCCTCCTGTGCCGAGCCCTAGAGCTACTGGAGGTCTTCGTTTCAGTTCTTTCTGTAATCGCTGGGTCCAGCTGGGGATGTGTGTGTGCACTTGGAGGGAGGACACCAAAGGAAAAGCTTTTCTGTCTGTTCCCCTGGGACGGGACCTAGAGGCTCCATTCTTCTGGGAGAGAATATCCAACTCAGTAAAGCAGGGAACAAAGCCTGATCCCAAGGAGGAGGGCTGGTTGGAAGGGAAGACCAGCCCCAGGATAAAGACCTGTTTTTACCCAGTTCTCCAGCCAGCCTGGAACCAGTGGGTAGGGGAGGAAGGACAACAGGAGCTTTTTTTTTTTTTTTTTTTTTTTTTTACGGTACACGGGCCTCTCACTGCTGTGGACTCTCCCGTTGCGGAGCACAGGCTCCGGACGCGCAGGCTCAGCGGCCATGGCTCATGGGCCCAGCCGCTCCACGGTATGTGGGGTCTTCCCGGACCAGGGCACAAACCCGTGTCCCCTACATCTGCAGGCAGACTCTCAACCACTGCGCTACCAGGGAAGCCCAACAGGAGCTTTTGTAGGGAATGAAGTGACATCAGTCTTGATTCTGGAATTGGACTGGGCTGTCCTCCTGTGCCATATGTCTCCAGAGGAAAATGGTCCCCTCTTCCTGTTCTTCTGACACCAGCACTGAGCTTGAGACTGAGCCACAGTCTGTAGACCTGACTTCAGAGGTACTACCTTCACAAGGTCAGTGGCATTCTTAGCTGGCCCAGCGTTTCTTGCTTCAGAAGTATCCAGGCCACCCTTAGAAAAAGTGGGCACTGACCACAGGACTCTCCTGTCATACCATGAGTGTTCAGTATGGACACTTAGCCAACAGGTTCTGTGAGAAGCCTGGCAGGCTAGATGGGCAGATACAGTAGTGAACAAGACACAGTCCTGCCCTTGTGGGGTTTACAGTCTAGACTGGAGGGCATAAATGGTAGAAAACTTCGAAAATACAAAGGAGTTTGAAAAAGAAAAATTGTATTGTGATAGCCACGATAATATTCAATAATTTTATTGCATTTTCTTCCTTTTTCTCATATATTTTTACATTGTGTGTGTCAAATATTTTGGATCACACATTATAGTAAGTTTTGTTTCATGCTTTTTTGAAACCATTTGTTTCTAGTAAAATATATATAACATGAAATTTATCATTTTAATCATTTTTGATGTATTTAGTGGAATTATTATTACCACCATCCATCTCCAGAACTTTTTCAACTTCTCAAACTGAAACTCTATACCCATTAAACAATAACATCCCATTCACCTCTTCCCATAGCCCCTGGCAACCACCATTCTATCTTCTGCCTCTCTGAATTTGACTACTCTAGGGACCTCATGTGAGTGGAATCATATAATGTTTGTTCTTTTGTGACTAGCTTACTTTACTTAGCATAATGTCTTCAAGGCTCATTCATGTTGTAGCATGTGTCAGAATTTCCTTCCTTTTTAAGACTAAATAATTTTCCATTGTATGTATATAGCACATTTTAAAAAATCCATTCATTCGTTGATGGACATTTGGGTTATTTTCACCTTTGGGCTATTGAATAAAGCTGCTGTGAACATGGGTGTACAAAATCTGTTCAAGTACCTGCTTTCATTTCTTTCGGTTATACCCAGAAGTGGAATTGCTAAATCATCTGATAAATCTGTGTTTAATCTTTAATCTATGTTTATTTTATTTTTTTGAGAAACCGCTATACTGTTTTCCACAGTGGCCGCACCATTTTATATTCCCACAAGTAATGCACAAAGGTTCCAATTTCATGACCACTTAAAAAAGTTATTTATATTTTTATCTTATAGTTAGAAGTAGGTGAACAGCAAACAATAGAGGATATAGAGTGGGGTTCTGACTTATACTTCCTGTTCCTCCTCACCAGTTAGAGGCGGAAAACTCTTTGCCTCTCAAAACTCAGGGATTAGTCCTCCTGCTTTCAAGAAGTCTCATTTTGGGCTTCCCTGGTGGCGCAGTAGTTGAGAATCTGCCTGCCAACGCAGAGGACACGGGTTCGAGCCCTGGTCTGGGAAGGTCCCACATGCCACGGAGCAGCTAGGCCCGTGAGCCACACTACTGAGCCTGTGCGTCTGGAGCTTGTGCTCCACAACAAGAGAGGCCGCGACAGTGAGAGGCCCGCGCACCACGATGAAGAGTGGTCCCTGCTCGCCGCAACTAGAGAAAGCCCTTGCACAGAAACGAAGACCCAACACAGCCAAAAATAAATAAATAAAATATAAAAAAAAAGAAAAAGAAAATAAACTTGTTAAAAAAAGAAGTCTCATTTTTAATGACCATGTAATGTCCCACCACACAATGCACCAGAACTGATAATACCCCTACTTGTAGAGTATTTAGATTGTTTCTAAATGTTTTATAAATACCACAGAATATATTTATAGAAAAAGCTTTTTCCAAACACAAGAGGGAAAAGCTGCTACCCCTCATATATACATAAAATAAGGAATTGGCTCATGTAATTATGGAGGCTGGTAAGTCCAAAATCTATAGAGCCAATGTTACTAGGTCCATTACAATCAGTATGGAGTCATGGATTTTTACTTTAATAGGTTATAATTTGTTAATACCATTTGTTTCGATGCTCAAATTGTCCTAGATTTGGCCAGTGGGAGCCCTTCAGTTTGGCTTCTCTCTACTTTTGACATGTTCCCATCATTCTTCAAGTACTTACTTACCTTCTGGCACAACGAAAAGTTCCAGGCTCATTTCGTGCTTTCCCAACCCTAGATTCAGCCATTTCTCCAGTGAGCTCTTTTCTTTTAATGGCAGATGGTATTTAGGCACCAAAATCTGAGTGCTAGGAGTTATCATTGCTTTTGGGGTGTCACTTAGTGGAGAGAGCTAGGAAATACACACACATATATCACACCCACACCCACATCTTTATCTATTTCTATATCTATTCCTCTCTTAAATACCATATTGATACCTTTAATTCCAAAATTATACCTATGAGGCTCATTCTGTCCATCCTTTTTTATGTATTTCTAACTTTGAAATGTTTACCAGTTTTTAACATTTCTGACAATGAGAGAAACCTGGCTCTCATTATCCACAGTACATTTACACAGAAGGTAGTTTCAGAATTACCAACTCATAACACTGCAAAAAGTAAACCGACTAACCAGGGTTCAGTATTTTACTGTACTTTTTGGCTTTAGCCTGATGACATGTGGTCAACATACTGTGTACGTAAGGTACTTGGGTGGCTTCTTTTTTTCCCCTCTTCAGTGTGGTTATATTGTTCATTGAAGTACAGTTAAGTTCACTAATTTATGTTTGTATTACATTTAGCATTTTCCTCCATCCTTGTTTATTTTGAGTATGTGAAAGCATTATCGTTGATCCAAAAAAATGTATATTCAGAAAAATGTCATACACTCATACATCCCACACCACATAGTACTTTCCACCTGATTCCCTCCTATTGCTATTGCCTGTAGATAACCAATCTTACTTCTGATTTATCCTTCCTGTGTTGCTTTTTGCAGAAATGAGCAGATACATGTACATTTTCCTGTCTTTCCTTTTCTGTTCCTCAAAAGGTGGCATGCTATAGTACTTGTTTGTTGTTTTTACTTAACAGTTTCCATATCAGTTTGTAGAGCTCTTCCTCATTCTTTCTTATATCTGCATAGTACTCTTCGGACCACTCTCCTATGAATGGGCATTTAGTTGCTTCCAATATTTGGGGATCACAAATTCTTAGAGTGGGATCGCTGGGTCAGAAGGTAGACAGTATGATGGGAGTTCCCTGGTGGTCTAGTGGTTAGGATTCTGGGCTTTCACTGCCGTGGCCCAGGTTCAATCCCTGGTCAGGGAACTGAGATCCTGCAAGCTGTGCAGCATGTCCAAAAAAAAAAAGGTAAACAATATGTAATTTTGTTAGGTTTTGCTAACTTCCCCTCCAAAGAGGTTGTACTAATTTGTATCCCCACCAGCAACATATGAAAATACCTTTTTCATAGCCTCATCAATAGAATGTAATGTCATACTTTAAAATTTTTGCCAACCTGGTAAGTGATAATGGTATCATTGTTTTTTTAATTTGCTTTTGAGTTGCAAATGAGTGAGATTGACCATCTTGTTGTATGCTTAGGGGAATATATCTATAGCTATAGTTTGTGAATTTTTTTTACTATTAGTTCTTTGGATTTTTTTCCCTTCAGGTTTTAAAAACAGCTTTACTGAGATAAAATTCACATACCATACAGTGTGTGGTTAGTGATTTTTCGTATACGGTTTAGTGGTTTTTAGTACATTCAAGAGTTATATAACCATCATAACTTAAAGTGTACGGTTTAGTGGGTTTTAGTATATTCAAGAGTTGTGTAACCATCACCATAAACTAATTTTAGAACTTTTTTTATCACCCTCAAAAGAAACCCCACACCCATTAGCAGTGACTCTGCATTTGTCCTTAGTCCTCAGCCTGAGGCAGTCACTGATCTACTTTCTGTTCCTATAGATTTGCCTATGCTTGACATTTTATGTAATATAAATATATAATATATTACAAATTATATTATTTATCATATCACATACATGGATTCATACAACATATGGTCTTTTGTAACTGCCTTCTTTCACTTAGTGTGATATAATGCTTATAGTGTTCCAGGTGGTTTCTGAATATTTAATCCTCACAACAACTCTGAAATAGTTACTGTTATTATCCCCATTTTATAGATGAGAAAACTGAGGCATGGAGAGGTTAAATATTTTGCCTGAGGTCACACAGCAATAAGAAGATGGGCTTTGGAGTCAGGCAGACCTCAAGTCTGAAGTCCACCACTTGCTTACTGGATGACTTATAGAACATTACTTAAACTCTCTCAAGTGTCTTTTTCTCATATGTTAGTTAAATGAGGATAACAATGGCTGAGTCACAGGGTTGTTGGAGAATTAAATAATATGGCATCAGAAAAATGCTTAGTACAGGGCCTCAAACTTAGTAGGTATTCAGTTAATTGTAGTGGTTATTAGTAGATAGAGCTAGGTAAAGGCCTGGCGTACTTGACATGGTTGGCCCTGCTTCCCCTAGCATTTAGGTGTATCTGAGATGCCAGCTTTTTTTTTTTTTTTGATATAATTCATTTTTTGATATAATTTTTTTGATAAATCTCACACCATGAGATTCACCCTTTTAAAGTGTACAATTCGGTGCTTTTTAGTATATTCACAAGGTTGTGCAATCATCCCAATTATTTAATTCCAGAACATTTCCATCACTCCAAAAAGAATCTCTATACCCATTAGCAGTCATTCCCCATTCTCTCCTTCTCCAGCCCCTGGCAACCACTAGTCTTTCTGTCTCTGTGGAGTTGTCTGTTCTGGACATTTCATATAAATGGAATCATACAATATGTGGTCTTTTGTATCTGGCTTCATTCACTTAGCATAATGTTTCCAGGGGTCACCCATGTTATAGCAAATAATCAGTACAGCATTCCTTTTTATTGCCAAATACTGTTCCATTGTATGGATATACTATGTTTTGGTTATCCGTTTATATGTTGATGACATTTTGGTTGCTTCCACTTTTTGGTTATTATGAATAATGCTACTGTGAACATTAGTGTACAAGTTTTTGTGTGAAAAATGTTTTTGGTTCTCTTGGGTATATACCTAGGAGAGGAACAGCTGTGTCATACGGTGTATTTAACTTTCTGAAGAACTGCCAAACTGTTTTCCAAAGCAGCTCTGCCATTTTACTTCCCACCAGCAAAGTGTGAGTGTTCCAGTTTCTCTACATCCTCGTCTACACTTGTTACTGTCTGTCTTTTATTTTGGCCATCCTAGAGGGTATGAAGTGGCACCTCATTGTAGTTTTGATTTGAATTTTCCTAATAATTAATGGTGTTGAGCATGAGATGCCAACTTTTAGGTCAGCTTTTTCTGCTTACCCACACTCTAGAAAGTCTCTCCCAGGTTCCTGTTTGTCTGATTGGTACCTTCTTAATCAGGTGCTTTGGGGGAGACCTTTGGGCAGGTTCCAGTGGTTGCACAACTATGTCAGGATTCAAGGCACATGTTTTTCCTGTTGGCAGGTTTAATGTTACTCTTGAGGCTGGCACAGCCATTGCCTAGGCTCACTAAACTGTTGGGACAAAGCCAGCTTCTCCCTTGAGCACCTCAGTGAGTAGGATCAGAAGTTCTTGAGCTGGAAACAATCTTGAGAGGCCGTCTCATCCATCCTTCTGCAACAAGACAGTTAGAACCCCTCCCTGCCAGATTGGGGGGGATCTGTAGTATATTCCTTTAAGAATCTCTGTAGGAAGAAATTCCACTGGGCCCCTTTCCCACCAGCCAGTATTTTAGCAGCCTTCGGTGTTAGATTCTTTGCTCTGACCCAGATCCCACCTTCTGCAGCACGTGCCGATTTCCTCTCATGCTTTCCTTTCTTGGAGGATACGCGAGACAGCTGCTCTCCAGGAGGGGCTTCATCGTCTGGTCAGATAAATCTGCTTTGGCTGGAGAAGCCCTCACTTGAGGGAATGCAGACCAGGCCAGGCCTCTCCAGGGGACCTTAAAGACTGAATGACCTTGTCACTGGGCTATTGCCTGAGCAATCTGCTTTGAAGAAGAGGCCTTCTGACAGGCTCCAGGTTGTGTGTTTATCCTGAGGCTGGGCCATTCTAAACTCATGTTTCAGAGTTTAGAGGTTGCATCCAGCCAGCCTGGTGGGTGGTAATCAAACGCAGGTGGAGACCATCTGGCCAGACCTGTCTGTCTCAGCCAGCCGAGTGAGGGCCGGCCTGCCCACCGCAGAGCTGGCCCAGAAAGCACCCCGTGTGGAGGCAGATGGCGTAGAAATGCATGTGCGTGCATGCACACCCATGCATGCATGTGCGTGTGTGCACAGCCCTCGCTGCTTGGATGCATGTGGCTACTCTCTCTGCATCTGAGGGTTCACCCCATCGCACAGTCTGAGGAGCATGTTTCTTTTAGTCTGTTTCTCAAGTTTTTGCGGTTAGAAATCATGTATTTTTCTTGGCCTGAGATGAAAGCCCCAGGAGTAATGGTCTAATACGTTTTACAAAGCTGCCTCTAATTGGCGGCTGCTTGAAATCTTCCCTTTGCCCTAGTGACCCATCTCCCTTTGTAGGGTTTTAACTCCAAGTCAGTCTTGCATTACCCCAGGTTTTCATACCCCTCGCGAGCCTATAGCCCTTGGGAGGCAGCTCTTAACAGCCTCAGCTTGCTTAGCTATTCCCTCAGCCTTTCTGCATAGAATTGCCCCCAAACAGGGCAATTCAGCAAGGAAGGAAAATACCTTACACTGCATCCTGCCAAGCATCTCTAGCCCGGTCTCCAAAATTCTAGGAGTGTACCCCAAAATGGAGTGTGCCTCCCACAATTATAGATACTCAGAGAAAATAGTGATTCTAAGGCTTCCTTTTCAGTCCTTTAGAGAACTTAGCTTACCAGAGGTGAGCTCCTCACTGCAGCAAGTGCAGGAGTGCTGGACCAACTCGGGTACACAAGCAGGGCTAGCCCTGGTGTCAGAGCTTCTGAGATGTTAGCACCTCTTTCTGCCCACTCTCCCGGCCCGGCCCCTTGGGGACGATGATGGTGATGATGGGGGAAAGATGCCACGTGGAATCCCAGGGTTGGGCACTGACTGCATCACTGCCCCTTCAGCATTCTCCCTTCTGACTGCCTGTTCCGGTAGCTTGGCGCGCAAGGAGGTGTTGGCTGTCATCTTATTTTATGGCTTGTATTTGTATGCTGAGGAGTTTAAATGTGTATAATCATTGTGGCTCATGTTTGTACAAGATATTATTACTGAAAATTATATCATGAACATAGTTTAACTTTTAGCCCTTCCCATGCTGGCAAGCCTCCTGTAACTCTCAGGAGCCCCTCCCTGAATGCTTCCCTCACCCCAGGAGGTGCCACCACCAACCAGCCTTGCTCTCTAATCCACATCATTTCCCTCTCTGGCAGAAGTCCATTTCAGGGACTCCTGTGGAGACTCAGCCTCCTGGGGGTTTCCTAGCAGACAGGGAGGCAGGCACTGCTCCCCCTGCCTCATCTCCCTATGATGTTTGTGGCCATCATCATTCTGGGCCACTTGGGGATGGGAAGGGAGGGCAAACTCTGCTTCCTCAAGGTTCCAGTGATTGAAGAGTACACACAGGGTGCCAGGTTTCAGGAAGAGCACGTGCTGATTGATGAGTGCATGTGGGGTGCTGGCTTTCAGGAAGATCATGGACCCTCCCAGTATTTGGATATTTGGAATCTGCTTTGGGACCCATCCTCAAATGCTGAGTTTGGAGGCCAGCCAGTTTAGCCCAAGGATTGTCCCCTTGTGGGGCAGGGTGGAGGTGGGAGTGGAGAAAGGGTCTCATCCTCATAGGGCATACAGTAGGACATATATCCTTAGCAAACTAAGTAGGTGCTTATTAATAGCTTGAAGGAATAAAGAGTGTAAGGGTTATTTTCAGTAATGGAAATCTTCCCTTTGCCCTAGTGACCCATCTCCCTTTGTAGGGTTTTAACTCAATCATACAGAAAGGAATGTTCCAGAGCCACAAAACCTGGAACTTGTAATTCAGAGTACCAGCAGGGGAATTTGATTGGCGGGGCTGAGGTCACACACATGTGCTGTAGCTGGCAGGAGGGCAAGGCTAGAGTTCTTGTTCCATATTGGCTATCGAGGTCCTTCCTCCCCTCAAGGCTCAAGATTCTTCCGACTAGGGGGTTTGGATGCCGAGCCTACCCAAAAAGGGGAAGAACTTTAATTAGACAACAAAACAGTGTTTTCCCTAAGGTAGTTAAACAAAAAACATTTGCTTTTTATTCCTTCCAGATTCACAGGAACAGATGGACCTAGTGGTTTTGGCTTTGAGTTGACATTTCGTCTGAAGAGAGAAACAGGGGAGTCTGCGCCCCCAACATGGCCAGCAGAACTAATGCAAGGCTTGGCCAGATATGTGTTCCAGTCAGGTAAGAGCCCCAGGAGCTGGCTGGCGTGCTTGTCCTTTCACCATGAGCCTGCTTGGCTTGGGAACCTGAAGGTATATTTTGATGTCCGTGGAAGGACCTTTCCTGGGAGTGCTATACCGCATTTGTACTATAAGGGTGGCTTGTTTCCTGGGTGGAAAGCTGCCTGGGCCATGGGAGGGAAGGATATGTCATATGACCTCCTGCAGCAGGAGTCCCTGACACCCTGAGCCTTGGTTGCAGTCTGCCAGCCATACTTCTGATTCCCAGAGAGCCAAAGGCCAGCTCAGCATGGAGCTGACCAGCACTTTCTCTGTCTCCCCCTTTTCCCACAATTAGCACTCTTTCCTCCCTGATGCCAGTGGCCTAGCCACCTCCATTTCTGGGGCACGAGCACACATGTTAATCTTGGATAAGTCTAGTGTTCACAGTAGAGGATAGGGCAGAGAGAGAACGAATTACCTTGAACTTGCTCCCTCACAGTGTGAACGGGAAGTTGGAATCAGGCAGGACATTGACAGTCAGAAATATGGTTTGATTCACATGATTCAAGTGCCCTCCAGGGGATGGTCCTGTGCCCCTGGTGCCCTTCTGGAGACTGCTAATATGGAACCGGAAGTGGGGACTTTTGTGCTGGGAGCCTTGGTCGCATGCTCCTGACTCAGCCTGCCTCTAGTCCTCAAGTGGGATGAAATGTTGGAGTGGAATTCAGTACCTTTTATGGAGGGTTTCATATCATCTGAATGTTTCTGTGTGGTTAATTGCTCAGAAACATTTCCCATATGACTTTATATTTTGTTTATTTGGTTTGGTAAGTAGTTTTCAAATGAAAGCCAACATAATTTTATCCAACTCTTGCTCTTTGACTGTCATAGATAGGAGCAGACTAGCATCTAGGCCAGAGTCTCTCAAAGTATGGTCCTTGGACCCCTGCATCAGAATCAGCTGGAGAGCTTGTTGCAAGCACACATTCCTGGGCCCCAGAGGAGACCTCTGACTTAGAATCTTTGGTGGGTGATGGTTCCCAGATGCTCTGGTAGAGACTAAATTTGGAGAACCATAGCTCTGGCAACTTCTCTGAGTATAGTGACTTTTTTTTCAGCCTTGAGTAGGCTATAAATTGGGGGTGCAATTGACCATGTAGGTTGAAACCCTCTGTCCTCGTTTCAGACCCCTGGGGGTCAGTTGTTGGCTGGTTGGCCATCATGTAATGGGACTGACTGATCCTTAACTACCGTCTATCATTGTGTGGCCTATGGGATAGTACCCTTTTGAAGGCTACAGTGGGTCTTCTGTAAGCAAGGGTTCCCAAACCTGGCTGCTCATGAGATCCTCTGGGATCTCAACACACTGAGTCCCAAACGCTCCCGGAGGGCTCTGATTCAGTTGGTCAGAGGTGGGACTGGGGCATCTGTTTCTTAACCAGCTTCCCGGGGGATTCTAATGCAGCTGGTCTGGGGATGTTGTTTGGATTCTAAAGGACTGTTGATGGGAAGAAGTATCATTCACAGGGGCAGGGGAAGCAGGCTGCTTGAAGCAGCTGGCTCATGTGATTTGGTACTATCCTAGCGTCTAGGTCTGCACAATCTTTTTTTTTTTTAAGATTTATTTATTATTTATTTTATTTATTTTTGGCTGCATCGGGTCTTAGTTGTGGCATGGGGCATCTTTCGTTGTGGCATGCAGGCTCTTCGTTGTGGCACGCGGGCTTCTCTCTAGTTGTGGCGTGCGGGTTTTCTCTTCACTAGTTGTGGCACACAGGCTCCAGGGCACGTGGGCTCTGTAGTTTGCGGCAAG
The DNA here is from genome assembly GCF_005190385.1 of Monodon monoceros. Lineage (NCBI taxonomy): Eukaryota > Metazoa > Chordata > Mammalia > Artiodactyla > Monodontidae > Monodon > Monodon monoceros. The sequence goes on from NW_021703781.1 coordinate 56,454,418, forward strand.
TGGGCTCTAGTTGAGGCACACAAGCTCAGTAGTTGTGGCACATGCATGGGCTTAGTTGCCCCATGGCACGTGGGATCTTAGTTCCCTGACCAGGGATTGAACCCGCGTCCCCTGCATTGGAAGGCGGGTTCTTTACCACTGAACCACCAGGGAAGTCCCCTGCACAATCTTTTAATGTTTTAAGATTGTGCCAGGAGTCTACTGCCTGAACCCACTGTGTCCCCTTCTCTCACTTCTTTGATGCCTGTAACTGATGCCAATATAGAACTGTCTTCGAGAAAACAGACCTTTCTTCAGTCTAATGCTCTCCCAACTGACCTATTTCAGCTCCTGGAAAATAGACATTTCTTGACATGGAATTTGATCTACTATAGGAAATGGGGCTCTAAAGACTAGGCAACCTCTTGCTTGTATAGACAGGTAGCTTCCTGCCCAGTGCTTAAGCCAGTATATTTATATGTTTGTTTGCACTTAATGTACCTGCTTATATGGATCAAGATCAGAGAAATGTAGAACAGGTGTTATGAATCACTGTCAGGTGGAGTCAAGCAGATGAACCTCTGAAATAGTTCTGATGTTATAGTTCTGAAATAATAATGCAAGTGGGGAGAAAAGCGGGATTTGATTTGCAAGGGTTCATTTCAGCCACACAGTAAACATCACAGTGACTGTTTTGCAACACTAATGTGATCATTGATTCAGGTACATTATCAACAGATGTCAAAACTGTCGGATAAAAAAGATTGTTGGGGTATAACATAGTCACAAGGACTCAAAGAATCTCTCCACAGATTACTTATGTGCTACAAAGAGAAAAAGAATACCTTTACAATGGAAAAGTTTGGGTGGGCATCAGCTTAACCAAATGATCAAATGTAGCAACACAAAAATGGAACAAATGACTACTATGTACCTCCTTACATGTTACACTGTGAAATATAAAGCACCAACCATGTAACACTTTATTTATTTAATTTATTTTTTGGCTGCGTTGGGTCTCGTTGCTGCACGTGGGCTTTTCTCTAGTTGCAGCAAGCGGGGGCTACTCTTTGTTGGAGTGCGTGGACTTCTCATTGTGGTGGCTTCTCTTGTTGCCGAGCATGGGCTCTAGGTGCATGGGTTTCAGTAGTTGTGGCACGTGGGCTCAGTAGTTGTGGCTCACAAGCTCTAGAGTGCAGGCTCAATAGTTGTGGTGCACAGGTTTAGTTGCTTGCGGCATGTCGGATCTTCCTGGACCAAGGACTGAGCCCCTGTCCCCTGCATTGGCAGGCGATTCTTAACCACTGCGCCACCAGGGAAGTCCCCATGTAGCACTTTTCCAAAAATGTTTCACCTGAATTGAATCCTGAGCATATAGTCAGGTAAATCCAGATTGTGGGATATTTTACAAGACAGCTGCCTGGACTCTTCAAAAATGTCAATGCTCTAAAAGAAAACATGGCAAGGGGCTGGAGCTGTCCTAGATCAAAGAAAACATGACAGTTTAAATGTATGTATGATCCTTGATTGGACCCTGAATTGGAAAAAAAAGGTTATTTTTAGGGCAATTAGAAAAAATATAGACTGTGTATTAGATAACAGTACTGTGTAACTGTGAAATTCCTTGGGTGTGATATGGTATTATGGTTATAAAGGATAGTGTATTTGTTCCTAGGAGATAAAAGCTGAAGTATTTATGAATAAAATGACATGATATCTGCAACTTAACTTTTGAATGATTTGGCAAAAAAAAGTGTGTCGGGGGGAGACAGAGGAGAAAGCAAATGTCGCAAAATGTTAAAGGGTGAATCTAGGTGAAGGATGTATGGAGGTGAAGGATATATTGTACTATCCTTCTAACTTTTCTATGGGACTGAAAATTTTGAGAATAAAAAGTTGTGGCTGTTTCTTGAGTGTATGTTGCCTGGTGTGGCTCCATAGTCCCGTCTGCTGCGACAGGCCCTTTTATGGTGTCTGTAATGTAACAGCTATAGTTTGTGTCTGTAGATCACTTCAGGCGTTTCACAGCAGCAGCAGGATGACTACACTCCCACAAGTATAATACCTGATTTTCTGTTTTCCAGATTTTCATAATATGATTGTACTACTTGAATAATAACTAAAACAAATCTTCCTTAAATTCTTTTTGAAACATGGCAGGGAGTAGTAATTATTTAAATGGGAAAATGATGAAGAAAAGTATATGGCAACTGATGTAAGAGAGAAGACCATGGATATGAGCCTGAATAGTGAGGACAAGAGCTAAAATTTAGTAGTGTGTTTTATGTGCCAGGTACGGTTGTAAGTGCTCGTTCAATGTGCAGTAAAGCCCTGTGAGTTAGGCACTGTTATACCAGCTCTACAGTTGCAGAAAGGAAGACAGGCAGAGAGGGGAAGTAGCTTGTTCAAAAGCACACAGCTAGTAAGTACAAAGGACAGTCTTGTAGTTCTTAACGCCACTCTCTTAACCATGATACCACATTGCTGGTGGCCCAGCTGATATTTGGGCTGCTACATGTCTCAGGCTGGACCATGAGGTTTGGGAATCATCCACATGGGTGATTGCACTTGTGCACATAGCCTCTGAGCTCCAGCATGCCTTGCTCGGGCATTCTGGAACGTTTGGAAAATACATAGAGGAGGGCTAAAGCCATTCGTAATATTACCCAAATCCTCTTAAACCCATACTTTCATCTTTTAACTTTTGTTCATGAAAATATGCATATAAAAAGTACAGCTTGCTGCGAGTTAACAAACTAAACACACCCCGTGTAACCAGCACCCAGATCAAGAAGCAGGCTAGTTCTCCAGAAGCCTCCCTTGTGCCTCCTCTCAATCACCTTCTTCCCTTTTCTTCCCTTCTCTCTTTCTCTCTTCCCTTCCCTCCCTCCTTGCCTCCCTTCCTTCCACCTTTCCTGTTTCACTGCATAGTACGGGTCCTCAGCCCAATGTGCCTGAGCTCGTTGGTAAGTTAGGTAGGTAGCTATAGGCTACGTAGCCCCCGTTTCCACTTCTCTCCCTGGCACTCTTCACCATCTTGCACGTTACTGCTAGATCAAGGAGGACAGAATAGTATTATGGTTAAGAGCATGGCCCCTAGGCCCAGACTGCCTGCATTTTTACCTCAGCTCTGCCAGTTACTGCCTCCTGACCTTGGGCATCATAACTTATTTGCTCAACTATAAAGCAGAGATAATAATAGTAACTATACATGAAGTTCTTGAGATGATGAAATGAGTTAATACCTGCAAAGCACTTAGAACAGTGCCTGATACATAGTAAGTACTATGGATATATAAGTATCACCCACAATTATTATTATTATTCAGTCTTCAAAAACCTTATGTGAATAGAGAAGATGGGTACCTTGGTCTTTTTTTGCAGTGTTAGTAAAGACCCCAGGAAACACTGATAGGAAGGAGATGCATTGCTTGTCCCTGTATCAGATGCCTGCCTCAGCTGATATGATAAATTTGGTGCCATTATCTTTCTCTCACACAGAAAATTAATAATAGTGACACAAATGAGGTAAAATTACCTCATTTTGTATATCATATTGTAAACGCAAAAAGCAAATTCAGTTCAACTGTGGCTCCTTGATTTATGTAGTTGGCAGTGCCGGTAAAGTCTTATACAAATCAAATCCTATTCTATATGCAATAGAGCTCATGCAGTTTAGTGGGACCTTGTAAGTAAATCCTTTTTTATAAGGTGAAGAATCTTTTTATAGTGTGAATGATTGCCCCTTTTTGTAACTCTTTCGTAAGACTGGATTTAGGCCTTTCCAGTTTTCTCGGAGCAGGGCACACTCTCCTGACGCTGCAGAGAACCTCCCTTGTAGGCATTGCTGTGTCCCAACTGGTTACACTCTACAAGGGTTACACATATGTTATTAAACAGAACATGTATTTTATGTTTGATGTATAGATAGATAGACCTACACGTGTATACCTAGCAGTGTAGTTCTGTGTGGTGGTCTTGCCTCACCTGGGCTGTCCACCTTAAACTCAGTGACTTACATGGAGTACCCCGCCCATTTGCATGTGAGAACATGCTGAGCAGTATCTAGTAAGTGGAATGCTTAGACCTGCTTTTCCAGGTCTAAACAGCATCCACAGCTTTGCCATCCAGACTTAGAAACAGCATCAGGGCAGTGGGAGGCAAGGGAAAGAGACGATGAGACTCTGGGGGCGGGGGGGTGTGATGGGGAGTGGTGATGCCCACGCCCAGCCTGGGGCTGCATGAGGCTGCCTCTAAAGCTTGCTCTGAAGAATGACTTGGACAGGTTCTGTAACTTAGCCCCGACCTGCTGGAGGGCAGTCACTTTTTGGTTGGCTTGCTCAGAGGTGGGAAGCTGAGCAGTAGAGAAAAGGAAGTGGAAATGTGAGAGGCCTGGGAAAGAAGAGTATCCAGAGAAGGTGAAGGAGTCAGGATGTGGGGATGAGACAGGTTAGTGTTTATTTGAGTCGGGATGCTCCTAATCATGAGCAAATGACAGAAGCCCAACAAAAACTACCTGAAATAATAACAGACTTTATTGGTCAGGTTACTGGGGTGTCCAGGGTTTCAGGCATGGCTTGATCTATACGTTCGAACAGTGTCCTCAGGGCTCCGACTTGTGCGTTGGTCTTGTACTGTAGACTGACTCTTCCCACGTGCCAGGAAAGATGAGCACCACCAGCCAGAGTTTCCAGTTCTCCCAGTTTGTAGTCCCAGCAGGCAGAAGGCTTTTTGCTTCCAACATTCCTCCGTCAGTCCTGGGGAAGGACCCAGATTAGTTCTGTCTAGATCAGTAGGACACCCCCCTGGTTGGGGGTGGTGGTCCGGATGGAGCACCAGGATTTATGTTTAAGGCCTTCCCCCTCCTCACTTCCAACTACACGGAGTGGGAGAGAAGTCCTCTAAAGCAAAGGGTAGAAAGCACTGGCAGAAAACATGTAGGTATAGCCCTTGGTAGGCAAAATCAGTTGCTCTCACAAGGCTTTAGGGGCATCTACTGCCTCAGTAACTGTGATGTGCAGTTATGCTTGGAAGTCAAATCATTAGAGAATGCATAGGTGGAGCGGACACCTTTTGTTCTGTCTTGTATCTGTTGGGATGGTTTTGACTACAGGTAATAGAACACCCCAACTAAAATGGCCTAACAATAAGGGCACTTATCTTACAGAGCGAGCCATCTGGAGGTGGGGCGTTCCAGGGATGGTTGTCATCTGTTCAGTGGTGCTGTTAAGGACCTGAGTTCTTTCTAACTTCCTGCTCTGCCTTCCTCAGCACTTTGGATTGACTTTTTAAACTTGTTCCCTGATGCTCCAAAGATGGCTGCCGCAATCCCTGGCATCCTAGAATCACACCTGACAGAGTCTGCAAGTAGCAAAAAAGACACTTCTGTCCCGAGTCTCTTTTTTTTTTCTTAACTGGAATATAATTGCTTTACAATGTTGTGTTCGTTTCCGCGGTACAATGAAGTGAATCAGCTATATGTGTACATATATCCCCTCCCTCGTGGACCTCCCTCCCACCACCACCCCATTCCACCCATCTAGGTCATCACAGAGAACCGAGCTGAGCTCCCTGTGTCTTGTGTGTCTTTTCAAGACCAATCAAAACCTCCACAGAACCGCCCTCATTGATCTCCTCTTGCATCTCATTAGCTAGAGCTATGTCAGGAAAGTGAGACAACCATGTTGGCTTACCGATCAATATCCACCTCCTAGGGCTGGGGATGGGCCCTTGTTCCCTGAAAGTCATGGCCAAGGAAAGGCAGAGGAAGAAAAGTGGGATTCTCTTAGTAAGAAGGGGAATGGCCACCAGGTGGGCAAAACAGTATCTGCTCCCCTACCCAAGAAGCCCCAAGCGTTACCTGGGGTCAGAGGATCCTTGCATACTGATCAGGATGCTGGGCCGGTATAAAAGTGTCATGTGGAAAGAAAATGTGACAGGGTAGCTGTCATTGTTTCACCTGCTACATAGATTTAGAACCAAATCCAGCCACTGTCATGAATCATTTGGTAAGTTCTGCAGTAAATACATCAGTAACTTCACCAGTAGACACTTCAACTTCTTTCCTTCTTACTTTGCAGCCAGTTTCTCTTACTCACCCATTCCCTTTTAATTTTATTGATCAGCTCATTTTTTCTTCTCAAATTGCCAGTGACTGTTCCCCTGCCCCCTACCCTCTGGGTTTCATTAGAAATAAACCATTCCCCAACTCAGCAGGGCTTGATTTCTGAGCTGTGCTTTAGAATTCTGCTGGAGAGGCTGCCTGCTCTCAGTTCTGCCATTGGTAGGCCTTAACCACAAATTCCAAGGCAATTTCACTTGAGTTTCAGGAGAAACATGGCCCCCCAATCTTGTAACTGACACTGTGTGGAAATTCAAGTGCCTTCGCTTGCTGCTGTTTAATGGCAACCTCATGACATGTGCTGAGTCGGCTCACTTTGTGATTCAGGCCCAATCAGGGAGACTGGGGGGAGGGTGCTGCCTGAGGATCCTGAACTCTGTGGTATGGACAGACTAATGACAACAAGAGATTTTTTTTTTTTCTTTACATTTTCTTTCCTTTTCCCGTTTATAAAAGAAATATTTGCTCATTGTAAAACTGAAACATAGGGACTTCCCTGGTGGTCCAGCGGTTAAGACGCCGCGCTCCCCATGCAGGGGGCCCGGGGTCAATCCCTGGTCAGGGAACTACATCCTGCATGCCACAACTACGAGCCTGCATGCTGCAACTAAAGATCCTACACGGCGCAGCGAAGACCCCGCATGCTGCAACTAAGACCCAGCACAGCCAAATAAATGAATATTAAAAAAAAAACCCTGAAACATAGAAATATATGACACAAAGTTAAAGTCCTTCATAATTCATTCCCCCACTGAGGAAACATTAGTGTTCTATATTTCGACTTTCTTTTCAATGCATATATCTATATAGAATTATCATTATTTTATAAAAATGGACCATGTTTTTCAACTTAATATCTTTTGGACATCTTTCCATGTTAGTATATTCTTTCTAACTGTACACTTTATTATCTAGATATACTTTAATCACTCTCCTGGTGTTGGGCATTTGGGTGGTTTCTAATTTTTCCCTACCGCAAACTTGCAGTGAGCATCCTTGTAGATGTATGTCTTTGCACTCTTGCCTAAGTATTTCTGTGGGATAAATTCCTAGAAGTTGGATTGCTAGGTTAAGGGAAATGAACATTTTACATGTTAACAACCATTGCAGATGAATGATTATATTATTGTAATAATACTTTTGTGATCATCCATAAATGTTATAATTGTTTTCAACAAACAACAAAATGATTGTTATATAAAATTGTTTTTATAGCAACCAAGTTGTCTTCTGAGTCCTTGAGAATTGATCCCCTTTCTTAGGTTACTTGGCCTGAGGAAGCTTGTTAATACGTGTTAAACGGCATGCATTTGGGGTTAGGAAAGCAAGCTGTTATGTGGTTCTCATACTGTTTAGATTTAGCACAGGAACCCATCCATCATGCTTCCTGTGTCTGAAGCTGGAAGTGGTGAGGGACACACCCTAATGCCTGAAGTCAGAGACTTTTCCAGATACTGACAGTGGGTTGAGTTTTATTAAAGAACCCCAATGAATTATGGAGTTTTTTTGAGTTTTACCTCCTCCTACCTTTTCTAAAGTTAAAATTACTAATGCAGTTAGTCTTTTCCTGTTGAGGTCCTTTTTTTTTTTTTTTGCAGAATGCGGGCCTCTCACTGTTATGGCCTCTCCTGCTGCGGAGCACAGGCTCCGGATGCGCAGGCTCAGCAGCCATGGCTCACGGGCCCAGCTGCTCCGCGGCATGTAGGATCTTCCCGGACCGGGGCACGAACCCACGTCCCCTACATCGGCAGGCGGACTCTCAACCACTGCGCCACCAGGGAAGCCCTCCATTTTTTGTTTTTAATTTAATAGTTAAAAGTAAGTAAATAAAACAGTAGCTATTGAGGACCAAGCCATCCTTAGCACTTACATCCTCTTATTTAACCTCTGCAGTAGGTGGCTAGATGAGGAAGATACTGATGTTGCCACTTTTCAGATGAGGAAATGGGCTCAGAGAGGTGGTGGGCCTTGGAGAATTTCCTGCAGCTGGTGAGTGGCAGGAGCTAGTTTCCAGGGCCACCCTAACCAGTGTTGGTTTGCGTGCTGTGGCCTCTGAGCCTCCAGCGATCCATTTTATCTATCTATTTATCTATCTATCTATCTATCTATCTACCTATCTATTTATTTAGGCTGCTTTGGGTGTTGGGTCTTCGTTGCTGTGCAGGCTTTAGTTGTGGCGAGCTGGGGCTACTCCTCATTGTGGTGCGTGGGCTTCTCATTGCAGTGGCTTCTCTTGTTGCAGAGCACCGGCTCTAGGCACGTGAGCTTCAGTAGTTGTGGCACGTGGGCTCAGTAGTTGTGGCTCTTGGGCTCTAGAGCCCAGGCTCAGTAGTTGTGGTGCACGGGCTTAGTTGCTCTGCGGCATGCGAGATCTTCCCAGACCAAGGCTTGAACCCGTGTCCCCTGCATTGACAGGTGGATTCTTAACCACTGTACCACCAGGGAAGTAAGTCCCAGTGATCCATTTTAAATGACAAGAGGCCTTGGGGGAAAGGAGCACTTTTTTATTAGTTGTGTTTTTTATTTAAGTACCTGCTACATGCCAAGGACTCTGTCAGATGCTGGGTAAGCCCTGTGGAACAAATAGATAGGATCCCTTTCCATAGGTAGTGGAGAGAGACACTGAAAACACAGGTGAATAAATATTTGATTCCATAAGATTGCAGAACGGGAAAGCTCAGGGTGTTTCAAAAGAATAAAGTGGTGGACTCATTTTAGATTGTAGAGTTGGGCAAGGACAGGACTAAAGGCAAAGAATGAGGAGAAGAATTTTTTGGCAGAGGGACCAGCACGTGTAGGCCCCTGAGGAGAGAAAGAGCTTGAGGAATATGAGGAACCAGAGGGAGAGAGAGGAAAGGGCTCAGGAAAAGCTGGAGGCTTAGCAGGCATGGAAAAGTGCTGGGCTTTGTACTTGCATTTGGACTCAAAGTCTTGATGAAGAGTCTGGATTTGATTCTAAGGGCAGTGGAGAGCTACAAAAGCATTTTAAAGAAGAAGGGGAAATGACCAGTTTGGGGAGTGAAAACACTTTAAAAAAAATTAAGATGTGTTTGGAATTGAGGTGTTCTGAGCTTTTTTTCTGCCTGTATTATTAGAGTGGCCCTTCCCTAGAAGGTGCTGGGGCCGCTGCAGTCCTTGGAGCACAGCGTCAGAGTCATGGATTCTTCTCAGCCCTGCCATTCTAATTCTTGGGACCTTACTGCAGTGTAATCCTGCCGCCAGCCTGCCTCTGCTAAAGCTCCCCAGCCTAAGGAGGGGAACCCCTCTTCTCTCTCAGGGGTTGTCAGCAGCCTCTGCCTTCCTGTGCCCAGCAACACACCACAGGGCTCTCTTTCCAGATTCAAGAAGTGGATCAGGCCTTGCTTCCTCATCCCTGCTCTGCAAGTGAGTGAAGGAAGTCAGAAGATTGAGTGAGGCACTTGGAGCATGTCCCCAGGTGTGAGATGTTGCTAGGCTGCAGTTCAGTTTCCCATCAGCAGCTTGCTTCTCTCTAGATGTCCCAGGTGTATTCCATCTTTATATCTTTGCCTCAAGTGAAGTTTTCTGAAAGGAGATGCTCCATCATTACCAATGAGAGCTATTGAGTTCTCTCGTTTCCTGGTTCCATTGCCCCAGTCAGCTAACTGAAGCCAAATGGAGCTGCCTGGTTTTATTAATATCATTTTTCTTCCTCATACTCTTTTTGATTTTCCTGACGTTTTCTTTCCCTCAGCCTGATTTATCCTCTTTTCTGGTTGCTATGGATCTGTAAAATATTTTCCCTTTCATCTGTTAGTAATACTTACCAACTATAAGGCAAAACAATCTCTGGTTTCTCTGTACTTTCTCAAGATCTTCGATTAGTGATTGAAAGATTGTATTTCTATTCCACTGAAATAAAACAGATCAACCCCTCAGAAATGGTCTTATGGCCTAAAATTTAAGTGGTTTGCATGTAAATTATAATTTATCCAATATTTAAATCTAAGTGTTTTTAGGGAAGACTTAAATCCTAAAAACAGAAGCTGACAAAGTATAGCCTGTGGGTCAAATCCTGATGGACACCTGTTTTTGTCAATAAAACTTAATTGGAATGCAGACATGCCCTTTACGTATCATCTATGGCTTTTGTGCAGCAGCAGCAGAGGTGAGTAGTTGTGGCAGGGACTCTCTGGCCCTCAAAGCCTAAAATATTTGATATCTGGCCTTTCACTGAAAAAATCTGCCGACCTCTGACAGAGTGTTTTCCACTTCTGAATAACTATCCAAGTAGAGAGGTGACCATCCTTCCATCTCTGTGATAGATCCAGAGGCCCTGTGAGGCGCCTCGCTTTAGCTGGGGCCTGTGCGGTGGCCCAGGACAGAGGGAGGTTTGTTGGGGGGAGGAAGAATTTGAGGCAGATCCCTTTATCTTCCATGGGTCTGTATCTTACTTGGAGAACTGCATGAAATGTTTTGAGCTTCTTCTCAGAAGGGAGTTATTTGATAAAGGTAGTAAGCTAGGATATTCACCCTCAGACTAATTCTCTCTTCTCCGGCCCCCTAGGGAGTCTTAATTGTTTAGCTCTTTCAGCAGAATGCAGCTCTTTTGTCTCTAGCATCTGCATTTCAGGGACGCTCCCTGCAGGGGGCAGTGAGGGCTTCTGGCCAGTAGAACAGAGCAGCCGGTGTGTCAGGAGTAGACCCAGCACCTCTGCAGGAGGTAAAGCCTTCTGGTAACTTGAAGGGGCTCCTAATTGAATGTTCAGTGAAAGGGCTGGAGGACAGCACGAATAGGGGCAAGAGCCCAAGAGGCAGCTTGCCAGTTTGGCCATGTGGGACCTGTGGCACCTGTGGGTCAAAACTGAACATCTCCGAGACTTGGTTACTTCATCTGTGAAATGGGGTAATCAGGATATCTACTTCATAATATATTCAGTGTCCCTAGTACAGTACCTGGCATAATACATGGAAGCAGTTAATATTTATGTGGTCATTTAAGAAGTATATTGCAGGACAAAAAGGAAACAGGCTTAAAAGAACAAAAAAGATGCACATTACAACTCTATATAGAGTTGGGTCCTAACCCTGTTAACAATATGTACATGTCCATATAGATGCCTGGAGGAGATTCATGAAGATACTCACAGAGGCCATCCTAGGGTGATGGGGTTATGAGTTATTGACATTTTCCTTTTGGTACCTTCCAGCCATTTTAGAATTTTCTGCACAGAGCATGGATTTTATGATCAGAAAAAATGAGAAGGATAACTGTGACTGAATTTTTCAAAGAACTTCCCAGAGTCGGGAACGGTGAGCCCCGAGAAGCAGTCCCAGGCCAGTACCACAGGGCCAGTCACCACCTCAGAGTGTGCTCCCTGCTGCAGTTACTGGAACAGCTTTGAATGCCATGCCCTGATGGGCCAGTGCAGGGGTCCTGCTTTCTTGCTTGGTTTCTTCATAGCTCTCTCAGTGGGAAAAAAAATGACTCTCCTAAGCCAGACACAGCTCTGCTCTGGCCCCTCTGGCATTGGGTCTCCGCAGCCAGGCTTGTCTTCTTGCTTTTCAGGGCAGACATGGTGACAGGCTTGTTGTTTGGTATCTCTCCAGGATGCAGGGGCCAGGCAATTGGCCTGCTCCTCCCCGCGGAGCTCTGATGAAGTTCCAGCAGCATTTCTGACCCCTCACAGAGCCCTTCTCCAGGAATATGACAGTTGAAACTAGAACCGGAGGAGGAAAAGAGCAAGGAGCTTGGGTGCTTTTCAAGAGTGGTTGCAGCAAGCCCAGGCCGTACGTGGCTGTGTTGCTGGCATCAGTGGGGTAGCCATCCTCAGCCTTGTCTGGCCTGGCCCAGTGGAAGCTGCAACCTGGGGCACTGCACTGGTGCAGGGCAGGCATCTCAGGGGCAGGCTGCAGCCCAGTGTCTGTGCTTTCCTGAGCCCTGGGCCTAGCTCTAACAGTCCCTCTTTGGGTTTGAAGATTTAGGGAGAACAGGACACTTATCAACTTCCTGGGCCGACTGGGCACGTCTGGGTACGTCTGGATCCCCACCCGGACCGGCCAGCCTGGTGACCTGAACTTGGGAAGCCTTTGTCCTGTGCGTCTGTTTACTGGGCCACTCAGATCATACATGCATTGTAATCTGTTTTGGCTGATGCACTTTCATTCCCCCAAACAAAAATAACTTTATTGTTTTTCCAGTTAAAAAGTAATGTTTAGGGCTTCCCTGGTGGCGCAGTGGTTGGGAGTCCGCCTGCCGATGCAGGGGACACGGGTTCGTGCCCCGGTCCGGGAAGATCCCACGTGCCGCAGAGCGGCTGGGCCTGTGAGCCATGGCCGCTGAGCCTGCGCGTCCGGAGCCTGTGCTCCGCAACGGGAGAGGCCACAATAGTGAGAGGCCCGCGTAACGAAAAAAAAAAAAAAAAAGTAGTGTTTTAAAAAAATCCAAGTAATGTGGAAAACATGAAAAAAGCAAGTCACAGAACAGTGGGTAGAGTGGGCTTGCATTTTTACTTTAAAAAAATAAGAAAAAAGTGTGACTTTGATTATATATGCTTAGAAGAAAATTTGAAGAATGCAAGTCAAACATGAATAGTGGTTATATCTGAGAAATGGGACTGCTGATGAGAAAAGAGAGTTTCATTTTTCACTTTATATGCTTGTCTGTTGTTTGAATTTCTTATAAAAAAAAAACCTCTGTTGCTTTGTAATTTAAATAAGTATATAATCGAAAATGAAAAATAAACATTATCTAAATCCCAGCCCCTGAGATAGCTACTCTTAATATTTGCTTACCATCCTTCTAGAGATGTCTCTACACATAAAATAGACAGTTACTAACAATACTGTACTGTATTAGCATGCTTTCTTCATCAGCATTATGTCATAGTCTAAGTGAATAGAGATCAGTAACAGTGTTTGTAGTGGTTGTATGGTGTCCCACTGTATAATAGTGCAAGGAAAATGCATGGTTTTCCTCTACTACCCTACTTCCTTATATGACCAAATGTCTGGGTTTTTCCATACCAAGCAATTCTCCAGTTTTCTGCAGGCACCAATTAGGTATCCTACAATTCCGTTCAGTTCTGACACTTTTTTTTTTTTTAAAGCTCTAACTGGCTTTATTCAATGATTAATTAATTGGGCAGCATCCCATCTAGTAAATAGAAGTGTGTTCCCAGCTCTGGCACTGTTTACCTGGAGTTAGCGTCAGATCCCACAAGTCAGGGCACAGTCCCATAAGACTGCTCCCACTTCAGACACCAGTCACAAGTCCCAGATTGTCAACCGTCCTTCTGACCAACTATCTATAAATTGGAGTTCCCATGACCCCCTCCTAGGGTTTGATAATTTGCTAGAACAGCTCACAGAACTCAGGTTACTGGTTCATTGTAACAGAATACAACTCAGTTGCAGCATTATTTACAATAGCCAAGACATGGAAGCAACCTAAGTGTCCATCAGTGGGTGAATGGATGAAGAGAATGTGGCATATATATACAATGGAGTATTATTCAGCCATAAAAAATGAGGAAATCTTGCCATTTGCAGTAACATGGATGGACCTTGAGAATATTATGTTAAGTGAAATAAATCAGACAGAAAGACAAATAAATGTATGATCTCACCCCTCTCCCCCCAAAAAACACTCATAGATACAGAGAACAGATTGGTAGTTGCCAGAGGCAGAGGGGTGGAGAATGGGTGAAATGGGTGAAGGTGGTCAAAAGGTACAAACTTCCAGTTATAAAATAAATGTCATGGGGATATAATGTACAACATGGTAATTATAGTTAATAATACTGTAGTGTATTGATATATTTGAAAGTTGCTAAGAGAGTAGATCTTAAAAGTTCTCATCACAAGAAGACAAATTTAGTTACTGTGTATGGTGATGGATGTTAACTGGACTTACTGTGGTGATCATTTTGTAATATATACAAGTGTTGAACCATTATGTTGTGCACCTGAAACGAATATAATGTTATATGTCAATTTTATATCAATAACAAGAAAGAAAGAAAAAAAGGATATTCATTGGGAACAACCAGATGGAAGAGATGAATAGGGCATGGTATGTGGGAAGGGGTGCAGAACTTCCGTGCCTTTCCAGGTGTGCCATGCTCCCAGCACCTGCACATGGCCACCAACCCAGAAGATCTCTGAATCTCATACTTCAGGGATCTTTATCAAGGCTTTATCACATAGACATGATCATTTATTAACTCGGTCTCCAGAGCCTCTCCCCTCCGTGGAGGATGGGGGCAGTGAGGCTGAACATTCCAAGCTTCTAATCATGGCTTGGTCCTTTCAGTGACCAGCCCCCATCCTGCAGCTATCCAGGAGCCCACCAAGAGTCACCTTATTAGAACAAAAGATGCTCCTATCAATTCAGGAAATTCCAAGGGATTTAGGAGTTCTATGTCAAGAACTGGGGTCAAAGACCAAGAACAACAGATGCTTCTGGCACCTTTATCACTTAAGAAATAACAAAGGTTTTAAGAGCTCTAAGAACTGGGGACAAAAAGCAAAATATGTATTTTTTATTATATCACAGTATCAACATAGTAAGATAACAGACCCCTCCAGTATAAATAGACCCTTCTTGATGAACTTTCAGAGAGTTTCCAGCTTTCCCCCACTTTCAGCAGTACTCTAAGGAACATTTATGTGTGTACATCTTGGTGACCATGTTCAATTATCTCGGAATAAATTTCTTTGTTTTTTGGCATAAATAAGTGTTTATTTTTCTGGCTAACGTACATATTCCTCTGGCGTTTGCCATGGAAAAGACCCTGCCTAATCTTTAGGGTACAAGAAATCATTCAGTCATATAGAACTCACTTAAGTGTTTTTCTAAACCTTGCATTTTCAGCTTCTGTGATGACTCTGTCCTCACCTTCTTCTCTGTGGGCCTTTCCTTATACATGTTTCTTGAGGCGGGCCAGAGGAGTATATCAGATTGGACATTGTCAGCAGCAGAGATTTTTCCAAATAGGAAAAATCAGAAGATAAAATAAAGGAGCCCCTGGGCTTCCCTGGTGGTGCAGTAATTGAGAGTCTGCCTGCCGATGCAGGGGACAGGGGTTCGTGCCCTGGTCCGGGAAGATCCCACATGCCGCAGAGCGGCTAGGCCCGTGAGCCATGGCCGCTGAGCCTGTGCGTCCGGGGCCTGTGCCCCACAACGGGAGAGGCCACAACAGTGAGAGGCCCGCATACTGCAAAAAAAATAATAATAAAAATAAATAAATAAAGGAGCCCCTTCAGAGTTGGTGAAACAGCTGCTTTTACTGGAACTCATGTCTAGGCTGGTTTTGCCTGTGCAGCCTGGAGCTGGTTCTTCCAAACACCCAGGTTACCCAGCTAGGCTTGTTGGGAATTTCAGAATTCCTGCGCACCCTGTCCTGGAGGAATTTGGACTTGAGCTCTGGAAAGGATAACATTGGCAGTAGAAGTGTTCAAGGTCCTTTATGCTATTGACACATTTGGATATTGACTTTTGAGGTTGATGAATTTGATTATTTTCTGCTGGTCTTGGAGGGTCTCTGGGGGAGGTGGGGGGCAGCTGTGGCTCTCCCTGGGGTCACAGAAGCTGTTGGTGGAAACAGTGGGGTGTGTTCATCCGTGTGAACTCTGGTAGGAGGCAGACATCTTGTGTCCTTGGCACCCAGAAGAAATTTCTGAAGTGAAATTTCTGGGTCACAAGATCTGCACATTTTGTAGTTGGGTACATATGCCCAGCTATCCTCCATGAAGATGATTCCACAAGGCTGGGTGGCCCCTGACCATCACTGCCACTGTGTTCTCTCACCTGTAGTCGTGGTCATTTGGCAGCCCAGGCACTGGGGAAGGACTTTGTAGCTTCTGAGGTCCACAAAGTGAATCACAGGAGTCTTCCCGTTGTTGGTAACTTCAAGGCTGGCTTTATTCTAATGTTAAAGTAGTTCTTTGACACGGGACATATAGGCTAAGTGGACACCATGGCTCAGAAAGCCCAGCTAAATGCACTTCCAAGCTCACCCTCATGACTGAGTCCCTATTCCATCCCTTCAAGCAGGAAGAGATGTCCTGGCAAGGAGTCTGGCCTAAGTACCAAACTGTTATCACTCATAATTTATTGCTGCCTCTTCCAATAACCAGGTCACCCCAAATTGGTTATCCCCAGCCCACTTTCTGTATCTGATGGGTAGGGAACTTTGGAAGTACTTGGGCAGACACTTGGATAGCTGGAGGTCTGGTCTTTACCCTTGTACTCAGAACTAAGTTTCTGTTTCATGTTCCATCTCCAACCCAGCAGTCCCTCCTGGGTGTCATATGCTATAGGGGACATTGACAACTCAGAGAGTATCCAGAGAAGAGTGACTTTCAGACTGGCAAAAGCTCGCTAAACTGTGGTCTGTGAGGAATGGCTTTAAAAGTGAGGAAACTGGAAGGAATTCCCTGGCGGTCCAGTGGTTAGGACTCAGTGCTTTCACTGCCGAGGGCCCCGTTCAATCCCTGGTTGAGGAGCTAAGATCCGGCAAGACAATAAATAAATAAATAAATAAAGTGAGGAAACTGGAAACATTTTTGGTTTGAAGAAGAAAAGACTTCGGGATGAGGTGTGGAGAGTGGTGAACTACGTATGACCCACACAGGTGTTTTAAAAATATCTGAGGTCTTGCCATATGGAAGAGGGATTTGACTTTTCTTTGTTATCCAGAGGAGAGAATTAGAAAGGTGTTGACTACTCTTTGAAATGTGGAAGCATTTCCTAACATGGGTAGGCCTCGGGAGGCAGTAGACCCACCATCTCTGAAGCTGTCCTGGTCAAGTCTGGCTTTAAGAAGAGAGGCTTTAAGTGCTGGGTATGGGGTTGGTGATCTGGGAGCTCAAACCACTGAACCCAGAGGCCACTTAAGACATGCTTGTTTCCTTCTAATCCAGCTTCCAGCTGGCTCTGCTGTGCTCTGGTCTGGCTTCCTGCAAACGGCCTGCCTCCTCCCTCTCTGTGCTTTCTGTCCCAGGGCCCTCTTGGTCTGACCCAGCTGGGCGATCTCTGAGAACGCCATAAATACTGTAGCTGTGTTTCTTGATATAAACTAAGGAAGAGGGGGGGTTCATTTCCTGAGCTGAAAATTAGAATCCTGGCTCCCTGAGGAAGTTGTCTGCTCTGCCACAGTGGGTAGACTCTGAGTGTCTCACTTCCCACTGCGCCCTTCTGCCTTCATTCTTTTTCTTGTCAACAGTGGTCGTGTTTTCCAGCGGTAGAATCTTTCAAATGAGTAACAGCTACTTAATTTGTACAGTACTTTCATCTCAAGGCAATTTTTACATATTTTAATTCTTTTATTTAATTCTAGAAACTACCCTGCAAGGTAGATAGTATCATGTTTTGATACATAGGGAAACAGATGCGAAGTTAAGTGACTTGTTTAAGGTTACACAGCAAAGGAAAATGCATCAGAAAATAAAGAGAAGTACGATTACACAGAGACTCTTCACTCGAGACTCTGTTTTTGCCTTGGACAGAAGGGTAAATATAATGCAGTTGGGGTGACTCTTTGTTCCCATGATCTGGTAGAAGAAAAGCAATGAGTGCTGAGTGTTGCTTTCACCTTACACCATGGTGGCCAGTGACAGAGCTAAGAGAAGTCAGTGTTTTATTAATTTATCTTTTTTGGGGTTGCCAGAGGTGAAGCCAACCAAAAAGCTCTCTGGGTTAAAAGTTGATGTTTCAAGCAAATGGCCCATAAACACATGAAAGGAAAGATGTTCGTCCCATAATAAGAAAAATGCAAGTTAAACTACCCTGAGATACCACTTCTCACTTGTCAGATTGACAGAAATCCACGTTTGGTCACATACCCTGTTGCCAAGCTGTGAGGAAACAGGCACTTTCATGCATTCAGGGTGGGATGCAAAATGGTGCTATCTCTGTGGAAGAGAACATATCACTGTCTTGCAAAATGCTTATCTATTTACCCTTTGATACAGCAATCTCACTTCTAGGAATCCCAGACATATGAGCAAAAAATATGAAAAGATATTCACAAATAGCTACTAATTGAAGCATTTTTTAAATCATATTTGAAACATTACATATTTGTAATAACTAGTGCAGGCATCTTCTCACAACAGCAATGGGTCCATGGGAAGACGTGGAAATGTGTGCATGCTTTGTCAGGCCTCTGCTGTGTTTACTGCTGTCCCATGGGCCAAAGTAAGCCTCCTGTCCAAACCTAGGGTCAGAGAGGGAAGGGTCTACAAAGTTACAGGTAATATATATGAATTCGGAGAGGGTATTGATTGGGGCTACTAATACAGTCAGTTTACCACAGAGTAAAGTACAGTTACAGTCTTTCTTGTAATTCGTACAGCATAGTTTATAGATTTATGATCTTGGTTATGTAAGTAGAATACACTCTGTTAACAAGATGTCTCTTAAAAATGTATAAATCCAACCATTCTATTTCAGATATTTCAATATACATTAAGACGTTATGTTTGGGAATATGAATACTCATCATTCTATCTGTTCAATAAAAGATTTGGTGGTAATAATGATAACGTTGATGAGGATAAGCAGTGGAACTGCCTCAGTTCCTGTGCAGTGTCCTCAGAGTTGTTGCTTAAAATGCGGGCAAACGAGTCAAAGCAAAAAAGTTTCTTTTTCATATAGCCTAAAAAGTTGTTGAATACTCAGGGATACAGAATCAAATATACGGTAATGTTGTGACCAAAATAAAACTACGGGCATTGCAATCTTAAAAAAAAAAAAAAAAAAAAAAAGCAATGTGGACTTCCTGGCCGTCCAGTGGTTAAGACTCTGCACTCCCAGTGCAGGGGCCACGGGTTCGATCTCTGGTCAAGGAACTAAGATCCCACAGGCCACACGGCGCAGCAGCCAAAAAAAAAAAGCAATGTGGAGAAAAGTATGTAACGTAAGTTATTTGTATAAGAAATCGTGTTTTTTCTTTATATTTTTAAGTGGAAGGGTAAACTATATTATTTTTAAAATGGTGATCTATGGGAGAAGGAGGGAACAGAATGCAGAGGACGGGAAGCCAGACTTCTCTGAATATACTTTGTTTTTAGATTTATGACTTTGGAGTGATGTAAATTTTATATAATTATAAAACAAACAAAAAAGACTATAATATTACCAAAATAGTCCTTATAAACAGATTGTGATTGATCTACATTTCACATTGTATACATTTGATAGTTTATAACCAGATGTATAATTTGGTCCTCATTATATTCTACAAAAGCATTGAGGAAATTTGAGTAAGAAAGTGTAATAATATAGAGAAGATTTCTAGATGAGAAGATTGTCTTGTTTGTTTTGTTTAAAGATTACTAATGCATATCAATAATGGAGGAAATGACATTACTACCTAATATTGAAAAAATAAAAGATGTCTTACTTCTGAAAAAATAATTATAAAACAAAAACCAAAATGAACATTTTTCCTGTGTTAGTTTTCTGTGCTATAAAACTGATTATCACAAAATTAATGGGTTAGAACAACACACATTTATTATTAGTTTCTTTGGGTCATTGGTCTGGACACAGCTTTGCTGGGCCCTCTGCTTAGGGTCTCACAAGGCTGGTATCGAAGTAGTTGCAGGCTGCATCCTTATATGGAGGCTCTACTGGGGAGGGATTGCTTCCAAGTTCCCTCAGGTTGTTGGCAGAATTCCTTTCCTTATGGCTGTAGGATTCAAGGCAGCTTGCTTCTTCAAAGCTAGCAGTGCAGAAAGAGTCTCTGGTGTGTGTGTGTGTGTGTGTCTCTGTGTGTGTGTCTGTGTCTGTGTGTGTGTGTGTGTGTGTGTCTACAGTCCTTTTTTAAGGGTTTTCACCTGATTCAGTCAAGTACACCAAAAATAATCTCCCTTATAATTAACTTAAAATCATTGATTGGGCCTCATATCCATTAGGATGGCTACTATTAAAAAAAATAAAACACCAGACAATAATGTGTTGACGAGGATGTGGAGAAATTGGAACCCTTGTGCATTGCTGGTACGAATGTAAAACCACTGTGGAAAACAGTACAGTGGTTTCTCAAAAAATTAAACATAGAATTACCGTATGATTGAGCAATTCCACTTCTGGGTATATATCCAAAAGCATTGAAAAGCAGAGTCTCCAAGAGATACTTGTACACCCCTGTTCATAGCAGTGTTATTCACAAGAGCCAAAAGATGGAAGCACCCCAAGTACCCATCAACAGATGAATGGATAGACAAAATGTAGTGTATATGTACAGTGGAAAATTATACAGCCTTAAAAAGGAAGGGAATTCTGACACTCTCTACAACATGGTTGAACCTTGAGGACATTATGCTAACTAAGTGAAATAAGCCTGTCACAAAAAGACAAATATGGTATGATTCCACTTATATGTGGTACCTGGAGTAGTCAACTTCACAGAGACAAAAAGTAGAATGGTGGTTGCCAGGGGCTAGAGGGAGGGGGGAATGGGGAGTTGTTGTTTAATGGGTACAAAGTTTCAGTTTTGCAAGAAAAGAGTTCTGAGAGGGAAGAGATATGGAAACATGTGTATATGTATAACTGATTCACTTTGTTGTAAAGCAGAAACTAACACACCACTGTAAAGCAATTATACCCCAATAAAGATGTTAAAAAAAAAAAAAAAGAAAAAAGTTCTGGAGATTGGTTGCACAACAACGTGGATGTACTTAACAGTACTGAACTGTACACTTAAAGATTGTTAAGATGGTAAATTTTATTTTATGTATATTTCAACACAAGCAAAAAGTAAAAATAAAAAATTTAAAAATCACATGATTAGGGATCTTAATTATCTGTAAAATCCCTTCACTTTTGCCATATTCTCTCGGCAAGAAGCAGGGTGCAGGTCTTGCCCATGCTCAAAGGGAGAGAATACAAGATGTGAACACCAGGAGGGTGGAGAATCACAGGAGCTGCCTTAAAGTTGGCCTGCCACATTTCCTAAAAATTAAAAGCAAAATGAAGCAAATGAAATTCACAGCATATCCAAATGATGTCATAACAATACACATAGGGGCTTCCCTGGTGGCGCAGTGGTTGAGAGTCCGCCTGCCGATACAGGGGACACGGGTTCATGCCCTGGTCTGGGAAGATACCACATGCCGCGGAGCGGCTAGGCCCGTGAGCCATGGCCGCTGAGCCTGCGCGCCCAGAGCCTGTGCTTCGCTACGGGAGAGGCCACAACAGTGAGAGGCCCGTGTACCGCAAAAACAACAACAACAACAAAAAACACAATACACATAGATTTTAAAACAGACTTTATATCCCTAATAGATATACCACAAAGACAAAAAAAAAAAAAAAAAGCTGTTTTCAGTATCATATTGTTCATAATACTATTGGTACTATTATTCTGAAACTAGTATATGTGTATAATAGGATAATGCAAATAATTACGTTAGAAACCAATATTTTCAGCATAAGAGAAAAAAATACAAATATAAAATCAAATAAATTAAAATGCTGTATTCTAAAATTTTAACTGAAAATATCAGGATAAACTTGAGATGTGCTTTTTTAAAAAAAGTGCATTTTATCTCTTCATTAACAAAGTCTTGAAACAATAATCAATCCAGTAGCAGTAGACACTTCTAGGTCCAGATCTTGGTCACTATATATTATTTCCCATTAAAAGAAATCAGGGCTTTTTGGAGAAGTGGCTGATTCCAGATCTGGGGCAGAAAATGTACAAGACAAGCCTACAACATCTTTTTATACTAGAAAACAAGGAAGCTACCAAAGACTGTGAAGGTCATATCAACAGACTCAGGAGTCTATTGTAAAGACTTCCACCAATCAAAGAGGGGACAACATAAGTATTAATAACAATAACAACTGCAGTGATTAAAACACAGCAGATATATTAAAATCTATGTGTTCATAGTAATACTTAAAAAGGCAGACAAACAAACAACAAGGTTCTGCTGTATAGCACAGGAACTGTATTCAATATCCTGTGATAAACCATAATGGAAAAGAATATGAAAAAGAATATATATATCTATGTATAACTGAATCACTTTGCTGTACAGCAGAAATTAACATTGTAAATCAACTATACTTCAAAAAATAAACTTTTAAGAAAAGGCAAACAACAGAAAAACCTCACTGATCATCTTTAGAAGATGCAACAATTTATTATTCTGAAAACTGGCAAATAAAGGAAAAGAACCACACATTTACTCTGCCTTTCCTGTAAAAATTACCTCAAGGTAACTTTAGAGACGATTTGCGGCTTACAAACTGTAAAGAATGATAGAATAGTTTTTGGAACTTTCCAATGAAATATTAGATCTAGGCAATTGTCATCATTGGCTGCTAACATCACAACCTCTAGCTCTAACCTTTGGTATTTACAGGAAACACCAAGGGACAGAGCAGCATGGGGATGCAAACAGCGAAATTCAGACTGTGGGAAATTCTACTGGACAAACAACCCATTTCCTTCAACAAGGAAAAAAAAAGAAAGAAGAATACAATTTTGAGATTAAAAGGCTTAAAAAGTAAACCATCCAAATACACGGTGTGATCCTTGTTTGAATAGTAATTTGAACAAACTAACTGTAAAAGACATTTATGGAAGGTCAATTTGAACAATAACTTTGATATTTGATAATATTCAGAAACTACTGTCAAAGTTTTTAGGTTTGATGCTTATAATTGTGGTTATGTTTTTTTAAAAGCATCCTTACCATTTAGAGATCAATACTAAAATATTTATGGATGAAATGATATATCCGAGGTTTGCTTCAAAATAACCGTGTGAGGTTAGGGTGCGAAGTTGGGCGGCGGGGGTTATAGATGATTTAGGACTGTCCATGAGTTGATAATTACTAAAGCCAAGTGATGGGTATATGGGAATTTATTGTATTATTTTCTCTACTTTGTTTGAAAATTCACCTTAAGTTTTGTTTGTTTCTAAAGCCTAAGTTTCAGACCAGGAGTGGCAAAAAAAAAATTTTTTTTAATGTACTTTGGAGAGGTTTGAAGTACAAAGCTGTATGGTGGGCTGGCCAAGTCCTAGTGGATTAAGTAAGAGAATTCCTTGGAAACTGTGTTCTGTAGTACTCAGGTCACCTCTATACCATATGCTTTCCTTTTACCTGTTTCACCATGGTTGGTGGCTGGGAAGAGGGTGAAGTTTATTGGTTTGATTAATTGATTGATCCATCAGTTTCCCCTGCCACCAGACTGAATCTAGTGATTCACTCGGTGATGGCTTCTTCCTGAGAGTATTGGGGTGAAACACTGAGCTCCACCCCCGGCCTGCTATTGAATGGGTCCATTCTCGCTTACATTTGAACTCATAGTCTGGATTAGGGTAGACATTTTCTTTAATGAGGGTAGCACTTGAGATAACGTTCATTTACTTAACTTTTTACCTGGCTCCTGAAAGTTTCTCTCTTCATATTCGTTGGAAACCAAATGCTTTATGTACGTAAGGCCAGGGCAGGTTCTTCCCGTGAAAGGTTCTGAAGCCACATCCTGTCTTCACCATCCTCTCTCCTGAAGGAAAAACAAAGATGATTGTTTTGTCTGCATCTCCCTAGCCTGTACCTGAAGGAAAAACAAAGATGATTGTTTTGTCTGCATCTCCCTAGCCTGTATGTGCCAAGAGTACAACTCTCTACTCCCAAAGCAAACGCAAAACGACAACAAAGCAAAAAGGTATATCCTAGAGTAGTGTGTCCCTCCAGATTTCCAGACTTCTGCAAAGGGGCAAAATGCCCTTCCTTTTTGGAATTTAGGCAAAAAGAGGGCTGTGCTGAAGTTCTTTGACTGAGAAATGCTCGGAGATACGAAGGCAGCTTTGTTCCAGAGCAAAAGTGCATCAGCTCTGTCTACCCTAAAAAATGAGAATAGCAGGTATGTGTGGTCGTCTTCACCTGGGCCTATCAGGTTGTTGGTCTATAGCTATGTCTACAGATCTTAGATTTTAGATTTTTCAAAGGCAATGTTAATCCTGAGCCGTAAGAATGCTAGAAGTGCTCATAAGAAACAATGTACAGTGTACAGAAATAGGACTAAGAACAAAAATTGCAAGGGAGAGAAAGGGGATTGTTTTTTTTTTTAATTAATTAATTTTATTTTTGGCTGCATTGGGTCTTCATTGCTGCGTGCTGGCTTTCTCTAGTTGCAGCGAGCGGGGGCTACTCTTTGTTGCGGTGCGCGGGCTTCTCATTGCAGTGGCTTCTCTTGTTGCGGAGCATGGGCTCTAGGTGCGCAGGCTTCAGTAGTTGTGGCGCATGGGCTCAGTAGTTGTGGCTTGCGGGCTCTAGAGCACAGACTCAGTAGTTGTGGCTCGCGGGCTTAGCTGCTCCATGGCATGTGGGATCTTCCTGGACCAGGGCTTGAACCTGTGTCCCCTGCATTGGCAGGTGGATTCTTAACCACTGCGCCACCAGGGAAGCCCGAGAAAGGGGATTGTTTTTATGTAACTGACCATAACCACCAAGAGAAGAAGAAAAATAAAGTAACAGCAACAGTTTGAAGTCTATGGCAAGGGGACCAGCATCACCAGTCTGATTAATTTAGGAGAAGGTGGGGCATTTAAGAACTTAAAAGCTTAGATGGTGAAAGTGCCACTGGTGACATGTTAGATGTGAGCCAAGGGTGGCCCCCTAGCTTCCTGGCCAGTCCAGATCTGTATCACTGCACCCAGAGTGAGTGGCATGGTAGCCAGTATGGTGGCTGCCGGAGCTGCTAAGGAGTTTTCACTGCGTGCCCGAGGTATCAAGGAGGAGTTCTTTCTAATTTTATTTTTTAAAATATACCAATAATACATAAATACATTTTAGAGGTTAAAAATTCAGATTCTACAGATAAAGTCAAGTCCTCCTTGACCACACGACCCAATCTCAGGCCCCTCCCTAAAAGGAGCAACATATCTGTATGACCATCCAGACATTTTTTTTAGTGTATCCACCTTCTTCTAGATACCTAAAGAAATGGTTTGGGTTTTTTTTTCCCTTCTTTAATGTAAGTGAAACTGTACTGTTCTTCACAGTTGGATTTTTCAGGTAACGGTACGTCTTGGAGATCTTTCCATGTCAATATATGAAGCTTTATCTAATTCTTTTTTTACTGTTGCCTGTGACTTGGTAGTATGGCTAGGCCATCATTTAACCATTCTCTTGGTGATGCACATTCGGGTTGTTTCCATTTTTCCATTATCACAAACAGTGCACAGATGCTGTGAGCATCCTTGTTCATTCCTCCTTGTGCACGTTTTGTTCTAGGATAGATGCTAAGAAGTAGAATGATTGGGCTTCCCTGGTGGCGCAGTGGTTGAGAGTCCACCTGCCGATGCAGGGGACACGGGTTCGTGCCCCGGTCCAGGAAGATCCCACATGCCGCTGAGCGGCTGGGCCCGTGAGCCATGGCCGCTGAGCCTGTGCGTCCAGAGCCTGTGCTCCGCAGTGGGAGAGGCCACAACAGTGAGAGGCCCGCGTACCGCAAAAAAAAAAAGTAGAACCATTAAGTCAAAGGCAATGTATCTTTTTCTTTTGGCTGTGTTGGGTCTTCGTTTCTGTGCGAGGGCTTTCTCTAGTTGCGGCGAGTGGGGGCCACTCTTCTTCGCAGTGTGTGGGCCTCTCACTGTTGCGGCCTCTCTTGTTGCGGAGCACAGGCTCCAGACGCACAGGTTCAGTAGCTGAGGCTCATGGGCTCCAGAGCGCAGGCTCAGTAGTTGTGGCACATGGGCTTAGTTGCTCCACGGCATGTGGGATCCTCCCAGACCAGGGCTCGAACCCGTATCCCCTGCATTGGCAGGCAGATTCTTAATCACTGCGCCACCAGGGAAGCCCTCTTGTGGATTTAAATAGTAGTCTCTTTAGGAAAAAGGTGGAAGGAGTAGAAGCATGTGCTTGATTTTAAAGCTCCAAATCATCTCTTGGCATTTTGAGGGATTGAAATGTACGTAGGTACTGCAAGTTTAAAACCTTTTTAGTTAATTTGGCTTTCAGAGCAGAGGAGCTTGGAATCTTCCCTGCGTGTAGGTGGCAGGTCCTCTGTGCCGGTTCAGGAGAGTGAGAGGAGCATGGGCGGGTGTTGCCCATTTACAGGCCTCTGGGCAGAAGACTCTTCCTTTCCATACTGACAGGTGTCCAAACAGATGGAGCTGCTTTAAAAGAGAAGTGGGAGCATCTGCCAGCTTAGGACTCAAGGCTCTTGAAGTGATGAGCAAGGCCCTGAATTCCTTACAGCGGGGCATGGCCCATAGTGGGTGAAGGAACAGGCTTTGACTAGTGACAGCTGCGAGCCGTGGCGGATAAATCCCTACAACCTCCCTTTGCAGTCAAGGTCCTCACCATCACCGGCGGGGGGGAGAATGAGGGTGTCTGGCCAGGGCCCTGTGCGTGCGGACACAAGGCGAGTGTCTGGGATCCACAGTCAGACTCTGGGGGTATCACCACTGCCAGGTAGAGAGCCAGTCCTGAGACTCGCTTTTGGGTAAGGCCCCTGGGGGCCCCAAGCAGCCTGCCAGCCCCCTGCCTTCCCTGCAGTAGCTTTGCTGAGCTCTGCTTATAAAAGGGATCTTCCTTCCCCTGAACCATTTGCCTTTGTGTCTGTGGCTTTGAGGGAGAGGGAGGAAGGTGGAGAGCCAGAGGTTGTTGAGAAAATACATAGGGAAACAATTTTGAGTCTCCTTGGACTGGCTTTCTGATCCTTGGCAATTCCTTTGATTCTGGGAAAAACCAAGAAGGAACATCCTTTCAGTTCCCCTTCAGTTTTGTAAGAACAAACATGTCTCCTCTCGCTCTTCTTTACTTAATCAAGTGGTACAGCACGCCCACTTCCCGAGCTGTGTCTTGCAGCCACATTGAGCCAGATTGATATCACACAGAACTAGATGAGGGATGCTCTCTAACCAAACAGATTCACTTTTCCAGTCATGAAACTGCCTTCAGGACTTTTAAAAGGTGGGAGGGGGTTTTAATCCTTGCTTCCACCACTTGCCTGGGTTGGAAAAGCTTGGCAATGGGCCACCGTCCACACCATCCACTCAGCTATGAAGAGCTTTGCCTGCTAGCCACGAAGGCCCATTAACACACGGACAGAGAATCTGTCTCTCTCCCTCCTCCACATGCTGTTTGTTTGTTTTGTGGGTTTCTTTTTTTCTTTTTGAAGAAAGAATCCTGTCTCGGCCTTTCTTTGGGAGAGTTTGATTTGAAACGCTGCAGTGGGGCGATTGTGTAATCACGCTCCTGAGATCTTCCCTACAAGCATCTTGTCTGCTGTGCATGTGTGTAGAGAAGGGCAGGGGCGCCAGATTCTGCTGTTTTGTACCAATTGAAGCCTCTAAGCTCCAGAACATCCCACTCTTATTCTCTCCTTACAGCACTCAAGTGTTAAAGGGGAATTACCTGGGACAGATTTGGTTTTTGCTCCTATGTGATATACATACATATTGCTCTCAGCTGCCATCCAGAGCTCCTAGGGTGGGCCGTGCCTCACCAGGCTGCAAGGCTCTGAACTGAACTCTTAGCTTTGGCTTGGGGCTGGGGAGTCGGGGCAGGCGGGCGGGGAAGTGTTCACTCACGGCTTTATTTGGATCCCTGGAGGAAGGAGAGTTGCAGTTACCAGGGGAAGGTGAGCACTGATCTTAACCGGCAAGAAGGTGGTCTGTGCCCTTCCTTTGGTGGGTGCTGTCAGGTGGAGGTAGAGGAGTACTGGCGCTAGACAGTGAGGGCAGTGCCCTCTGTGTGATGCCTCGGGTCACCCCCTCCCCAGAATGAGCATAGCATCTCATGAGTGTGTTAAAGGCTCCAGAAATGTAATCTGTGGCAGTGACATCTGTCTGTCTACACCCTATGACCTCTTAAATTTTGTAGGCTCTTCTTTTCTGGAAATATACCATGAAAATTTGTGAGCACCAAGAAGGTGAGAGGGATGGAGACTGCTTCTTGAGAGACGGTGATGGCTACCCCATTGTTGAGAAGTTTGACCTTAAAGTTGACAGACTCCAGGACTTCCCTGGCAGTCCAGTGGTTAAGACTTCGCCTTTCAGTGTAGGGGGTGCGGGTTTGATCCCTGGTCAGGGAGCTAAGATCCCACACGCCTTGCAGCCAAAAAACTGAAACATAAAACAGAAGAAGCACTATTGTAACAAATTCAATAAAGACTTTAAAAAAAGAAAGTTGACAGACTCCAATCTACCAACCTGCTTTGATCCACCTTCCATTTTCCTGCACTCCCTAAAACACTTCTTGCAGACCCACCACCCCTTTGACACCTGGCACAGTTCAGCTGGGTTTCCTGCCCTTGCTCTCTGTCTCTGGAATACATGTAGCCATCTCCAAACACGGGCCTCCAAGCGTCAGCCATGAGAAACCCTCATTTTGGGGCTCCAAAAGACAACGTTAACCCTTTCTCCTCCGACCAAGTATATGGATTCTGACCATGGAGATGGAATGTTGTGGGTGGGACATTGCTTTCTGAGCTATTGTGTGAAACACCACTGGGCCTGTCCTTCCACTCAGAATGGAGACAGACAGTCACTCTCCAGAGTTGGGATGAATTAAGAACTCTTGAAGAATGCACTTGTTTCTCAGTGTTTCAAAGGCAGCACTAATTATTTTGCGAACAATAGCTGTTTTCTTCTGCAATCCATTTCCCTAGGTTTTGCTAACTTTTTATATCCGGCACAGTCCAACTTCAAACCACCATGACTAAAGCTGGATGTTTGGGAAGTGGGGTAGGGTGACAGCCAGTTCGAGGGGTCAGTTAGGATCTGCACAGCCATACGGCCCCCCACCTTTTAAGAGTTCTTGCCAGGGAGTTGTTTGTTAATGGGGAAAAAGACATTGAGTGATGAAACCTTTCTTTAAACAAAGCAAGGGGCAGAACTGAACCTAGTAGTTTTTGGACTCTCTTTGGCACCGTGGAATGGTGTGAATTTGCCAAACAGGCTGCAGCCAAGGGAGGTTTCTCATGGTACTGGGAGGCAGAGCTCAGAGGAAGAGGGAAGAGAATGGGAAGTAAGCCTGCAGGCCTCACTTGGAACAGCCCTTGTGGCCCCTCTGCCGTGCTGTTTGGGTTGGGGTCTCAGGGACTTGAATCCTAATATCTTGGTAAGGACCCTTCAGGGAACCAGAGAGAGGAAGGGAGAGGGAGCGAGCGCCTCTGACCACTGGACTGAACAGCTGGGCCTCCAACCGAGGCAGTATTAGCATTTGAAAACCCCTCTGAAGGGTCTGAGGGCTCCCCGGGGTGGGTGCTGGGCCTGAGTGCTGAGACCCGCGGTGGCTCCGCACAGAATGGGGCTGAGCATCCGGGGCATAAAGACCAGGCTGGACTCAAGAATGAGCCCATTGTGGCTTTGTCCCAGGCTTGAAAACTGTGACCAAGGCTCTTTCATTGTTAAGAAAGACCATTTCTTGGCCATATAGCAGAGCTAATAAGTCTGGTTCCCCCACCAGGCAGGGCTGGGAGGTTGTTAGCTACATGCTCTCTGAACCTTTCTGTGGATAGTTAACACTGTCTCCTCCCCCTCCTGCCTTTAACTCACTCTGGATCCCGCAGGCTGGTGTGTTGGTCCAAGAACAGCGACTGGGGCCTGTCTCCCAGCTGCCTAAATTAAGCCCCTTCCCAAATTGTCTGTACATAGGAGCTTTTGGTCATTCGTATTTCATTTCAACAGTGTGGGTTGGTACAACATTTATTTTTAAATCGATGTTATTTATGGTTAATAAAAGGTCATGACTCCAAACCTTTGTAGCCTCTTTCCTGTTTCCAGCTTAAGTCAGCTAGAGGTGGGGCGCTGGAGGGAACTAACTGGCCCAGCTCTTCCTTAAACCAGGAGCAATGGTGCCACCTACTGGCAGTTGCTGTTAGCTACAGGTTCTGTGGCCGGTCCTGTTTTCTGGTAAAGGGACTGGGACCTGGATGGGAGTAGCTATACTGTATTCCAGTACAGGAGTAATAACGCGGAGCACACACTGAGTAGGCACACTATTTCCTGCTTACAGATAAGGAAACAGGCTTATAGATTGTGACTGGGTAAGTTGCCCAGGGTCACAGCTAGTAAGGGGCAGAGGCAAATAGGAACAGGGCCTTCCCAACGCAAGGTTAACCAGTTGGCCAGGGTTTGCCAAAGCCAGCAAGAGATTTTAAGTGATAACTGGACAAGGCATTCAGTGACATGAATAGTGAGGACTGTCTTCCCCTTTCTGATTCAAGCCTGCTGAGTTTGTCAGTTTGGTATGACTCTTTAAACCTCTAACAGCTCTTTAACCCTTGTTCATTTCAGTTTTTAACAATGTTAGGTAGGCAACAGTATCAGTTATAAATTAATAACATTGTTTTTCATTGAATTATTTTGAAGTTGTTATCTTCCACTTTACGTTGAGCAACACGGATTTTCTCTCTATTTCCCTTATTATTTAGTACAGTGATATGAAGTTTCCGTTTATTTTTTATTTTTTTTAATGAATTTTCCTTTTAAAGTAAGTTTGTTTAGGTTAAAAAAAAGTGAGTCAGTTTTAGGGGGAAAAATATATGTAGGTGACAGTACAGGTGTACATAGATATGTCAAAAATCCTAACAGGTGTTATGGATGACTCAAAAG
Organism: Monodon monoceros; assembly: GCF_005190385.1. Taxonomy (NCBI): domain Eukaryota; kingdom Metazoa; phylum Chordata; class Mammalia; order Artiodactyla; family Monodontidae; genus Monodon; species Monodon monoceros. Next base: position 56,485,066 of record NW_021703781.1, read on the forward strand.
TTTGGGAGGCCCAGAGAAAACCATAGTTCATAAAGACACATGCACCCCAATGTTCACTGCAGCACTATTTACAATAGCCAGGTCATGGAAGCAACCTAAATGCCCATCGACAGATGAATGGATAAAGAAGATGTGGTACATATATACAATGGAATATTACTCAGCCATAAAAAGGAATGAAACTGGGTCATTTGTAGAGACATGGATGGACCTAGAGACTGTCATACAGAGTGAAGTAAGTCAGAAAGAGAAAAACAGGTATTGTATATTAATGCATACACGTGGAACCTAGAAAAATGGTACAGAGGAACCGGTTTGCAAGCAGAAATAGACACACAGATGTAGAGAACAAGCATATGGACACTAAGGGGGGAAAGCGAGGGTGGGTGATGGGGGTGGGATGAATTGGGAGATTGGGATTGACATGTATACACTAGTATGTATAAAATAGATAACTAATAAGAACCTGCTGTATAAAAAAATAAATAAAATTCAAACAACAAAAAATGTTTGAGAGGTGTTGCACTGTACCCATCCTCACTGGCTTGCTCCCTGACGTTGGGCAGTCTTGAGGATCTTTCCTCGTTTGCAGAGAATGAAAATGCTGGAGTAGGTGATCATTGAGGTGATTTGGACTATAAAATGCTGTGATGTCCGGGCATTACGACTTAGGTTTCTCCTGGGCCAGCCTGCTTAACCTGAAGTGGTAGTAACAATCCAGGGCCTTGCTTCTCCCACTTTTCCTCTCCCGCAAAATTCTTCCCTTTCGCCTACTGCATTTTCTTTATTCTTTTAATAAATCACCTTTACTGAGATATAATTCACATATTTTATAGTTCACAGTTGTGACACCATCACCCCAAAAAGCAACTCCAGACCAGTCACTTCTGATTCCCCCTTAACCAACCCAGGCCTAGGCAACCACTAATCTGTTTATCTCCATAGATTTGCCTACTCAGGACATTCTGTATAAATGGAGTCACACATGGCCTTTCGTGACTGGCTTCTCACTTAGCATAATGTTTTTGCTATGTTATTCATGTTGTGGCATGTATCAATACTTCAGCACTTTGTGTTGCCAAATAATATTCCATCGTATGGATATACCACATTTTCATTAGTTGATGGACATTTGGGTTGTTTCCACCTTTGGGCTATTATGAATAATGCTGCTGTGAACATTCAGATACAAGTCCTGTGTGGACATGTCTTCATTTCTCTTGGGTATATACTTAGTGGAATTGCTGGGTCGTATGGTAATTCCATGTTTAGTATTTCATGGAATCACCAAATTGTTTTCCAAAGCAGTTCCACTGTTTTACATCTCTACCACTATTGCACAAGGGTTCCAGTTTTTCCGCATCCTCACCGATACCTGTTATTTTCTGGGGTTTTTTGTTTGTTTTATTTTTTTTATTTTTATAATGGCCATCCTAATGGATGTAAAGTGGTTATTTCATTGTGGTTTTAATTTGCATTTCTTTTCACTTTCTTGTAGCACAACAGGTTTTGATTTTAATGAAGTCCAGTTTATCTACTCTTTGTTTGCTTGTGCTTTTGGTATCTATCTAGGAACATTGCCTAATCCAAGGTCAGAAGATTTACTCTTATGTTACTTCTAAGAGTTTTAACTATTAGAGTTAGGCCTGTGATCCATTTTGAATTAAGTTCTATTTATGGTTTGAAGAAGGGATCCAACTTGATTCTTTTTTTAAAATTTATTTTTATTGATATTATTTATTTTTGGATGCATTAGGTCTTTGTTGCTGTGGGCGGGCTTTCTCTAGTTGTGGCGAACGGGGGCTACTCTTCGTTGCGGTGCTTGTGCTTCTCATTGCGGTGGCTTCTCTTGTTGCAGAGCATGGGCTCTAGGCGTGCGGGCTTCAGTAGTTGTGGCACACGGGCTCAGTAGTTGTGGCTCACGAGCTCTGGAGCACAGGCTCAGTAGCTGTGGCACACGGGCTTAGCTGCTCCACGGCATGTGGGATCTTCCCAGACCAGGGCTTGAACCCATGTCCCCCACACTGGCAGGTGGATTCTTTTTTTTTTAAACATCTTTATTGGAGTATAATTGCTTTACAATGGTGTGTTAGTTTCTGCTTTATAACAAAGTGAATCAGTTTGGCAGGTGGATTCTTAACCACTGTGCCACCAGGGAAGCCCTGGCAGGTGGATTCTTAACCACTGCATCACCAGGGAAGTCCCTGGAATTATTTTATAAATTTTATCTTCAAATTGTTCTTGCTAGTGTATAGAAATACAAGTGACTTTTGTATATTATTCTTGTACCCTGCAATCTTGCTGAACTTGTTTTTTCTGATAGTTTTAAAGTAGATTCCTTAGGGTTTTCAATGTATAAGATCATGTCATCTTTAATAGAGATAGTTTTATTTCCTTTTCAGTCTATCCAGATTTTTATTTCTCTTTCTTGCCTTATTGCCTTGGTTAGAACCTCTAACACTACATTGAATAGAAGTGGTGAGAGGCAGCAACTCTGTCTTTTTCTTGATCTTAGAGGGAAATCATTCAGTCTTTCACCATCAAGTATGATGTTAGCTGTAGGTTTTTTGTAGATACACTTTAACAGGTTGAGGAAGTTCCCATCTATTCCTAGTTTGAGTGTTTTTGTCATTAAAATGTATCAGATTTTGGGACTTCCCTGGTGGCGCAGTGGTTAAGAATCCACCTGCCAATGCAGGGGACACGGGTTCAAGCCCTGGTCCAGGAGGATCCCACGTGCTGCGGAGCAAGTAAGCCCGTGCGCCACAACTACTGAGCCTGCGCTCTAGACCCCGCAAGCCACAACTACTGAGCCCACACACCACAACTACTGAAGCCTGTGCGCCTAGAGCCCATGCTCCAAAACAAGAGAAGCCACCGCAATGAGAAGCCCGCGCACCGCAACGAAGAGTAGCCCCCGCTCGCCACAACTAGAGAGAAAGCCCCACACAGCAACGAAGACCCAACACAGCCAAAACTAACTAAATACATAAATAAATTCATTTTAAAAAAAAAGTATTGGATTTTGGTAAATGCTTTTTCTGTGTCTATCGAGATGATCATGTGATTTTAAAAAAATCTCTATTCTATTGATATAGTATGTAACAATTGATTTTCTTATGTTAAACCAAACTTGCATTTCTAGGATAAATCTCACTTGGTCATTGTGTATAACCCTTTTTATATGTGGCTGTATTCAGTCTGCTGGTATTTTTGTTGGAGATTTTTGTGTCTATGCGTAAGTGATATTGATCCATGGCTTTCTTTTCTTGCAGTGCCTTTGTCTGGTTTTGGTATCAGGGCTTCATACAATGAATTAGTGTTAGCTATTCTTTTAATTTTTGCAAAAGTTTATGAAGAATTGGTATTAATTCTTCTCTAAATGTTTGGTAGAATTTACAGTGAAGCCATTGGGCCTAGACTTTTTATTGTGGGGGAAGCTTTTAATTACTAATTCAGTCTTTTTACTTGTTGTATTGTTTTCTTACTTGCAGATCATGCATGCTGCTTGTAGACACACACTACTGTAAAAGGAGAGAAAATCTGGGAGGAGTGGGCCAAGCAGAAATTGGGAAATTTGGGGGTTTATGATTGGCTCTGCCTGGAGCTGTGCCTTACTTTAAATATTGATAAAAAGTCAAGAGATCTCAACAGTTGAAATTCCCAGATCATAAGTAATAGACCAGGGACCTCCCTGGTGGTCCAGTGGTTAAGAATCCACCTTCCAATGCAGGGGACGTGGGTTCAATCCCTGGTTGGGGAACTAAGATCCCACTTGCTGCGGGACAACTAAGCCCATGCACTGCAACTACTGAGCCCGTGCGCCACAACTAGAGAGCCCGCGTGTGCTGCAGCTAGAGAGCCTGTGCACTGCAACGAAGAGCCCACACACCACAATGAAAGACCCCGCATACCACAATGAAGATCCCATGTGCTGCAACTAAGACCCAATGCAGCCAAATAAATAAATAAACAAACAAACAAATAAATAAATAAAATAAGTGACAGACGACAATGAACTACTATACAGCTCTATGAAAGATGAAGTAGTTGACAATTTCAGCTCTTTCAGGATGAAAAATACAAACTTACTTCATGATTATTAAAAAAAAAATTGAGGTAGTTACAGTATACAAAACTATAATAACCAAAACAGTATGGTATTGACATTAAAAACAGACATATAGGACTTCCCTGGTGGTACAGTGGTTAAGAATCTGCCTGTCAATGCAGGGAACACAGGTTCGAGCCCTGCTCTGGGAAGATCCCACATGCCATGGAGCAACTAAGCCCGTGCACCGCAACTAAGCCCGTGCACCACAACTACTGAGCCTGTGCCCTACAGGCTGCGAGCCACAACTACTGAGCCTGCGTGCCACAACTACTGATGCCCGTGTGCTTAGAGCCCATGCTCTGCAACAAGAGAAACCACCACAATGAGAAGCCTGCGCACTGCAACGAAGAGTAGCCCCCACTCACCGCAACTAGAGAAAGCCTGCGCACAGCAATGAAGACCCAACGCAGCCATAAATAAATAAATTTATTTAAAAAGTAAAATAAAGTAAATAAAAACAGACATATAGATCCATGGGACAGAATAAATAAACCCAGAAATAAACCCACACATATGTGGTCAATTAATTTACAACTAAGGAGCCAAGAATATACAATGGGGGAAAGGATAGTCTCTTCAATAAATGGTGTTGGAAGAACTGGACAGCCACATCCGAAAAATTGAAACTGGACCCCTATCTTACACTGTACACAGAACTCTACTCAAAATGGTGTAAAGACTTGAACGTAAGACCTGAAACCATAAAACTCCTAGGAGAAAACATAGGGGGTAAGCTTCTTCACATTGGTCTTGGCAGTGATTTTTTTTTTTTTGATTTGACCCCAAAAGCAAAGACATCAAAAGCAAAAATAAATAAGTGGGACTACATTAAACTAAGAGCTTCTGCACGGAAGAGGAAACCATTGACAAAATGAAAAGACAACCTATTGAATGGGAGAAAATATTTACAAATCATACAGCTGATAAAGGATTAATGTCGAATATATAAAAATAACTCATACAAAAAAATTAAAACTCATACAACTCAGTAGCCAAAACAAACTATCTGGTTTTAAAATGAGCAGAGGAACTGAATAGACCTTTTTTCAAAGAAGACACACAAATGGCCAACAGGTACATGAAGATGTGCTCAACATCACTAATCAGGGAAATGCAAGTAAAAACTACAGTGAGATATCACCTCACACCTGTTAGAACAGCTGTCATCCAAAAGACAAAAGATAACAAGTGTTGGTGGGAGCGTGGAAAAAGGGAACACTTATGTACTGTTGGTGGGAATGTAACTTGGTACAGCCACTTGGAAAATAGTATGGAGGTTCCTCAAAAAATGAAATACAGAAACTACTATGTCATCCAGCAATTCCACTTCTGGGTATATCTGAGGAAAACAAAAACATTAATTTGAAAAGATACACACACCCCCATGTTCACGTCAGTGTTGTTTACAGTAACCAAGATATGGAGACAATCTAAGTGTCCATTGATGGATGAATGGATAAAGAAAGTGGTATATATACACAATGGAATACTACTCAGCCATAAAAAAGAATGCAATCTTGCCACTTGGGACATGGATGGGCCTTGAGGATGTTATGCTAAGTGCAATAAGTCAGACAAAGACAGACAATACCATATGATATCGCTTATATGTAGAATCTAAAAAATATATAAAACAAATGAACAAAAGAAAACAAAACAAAAACCAAGCTCATAGGTACAGAGCAGACTGGTGGTTGCCAGAGGGGAGAGGAGGTGGGGGAGGGGTAGGTGAAATGGGTAAAGGGGGTTAAGAGGTACAGACTTCCAGTTATAAGTTCTGGGGAGGTAGTTATACAGCATGGTGGCCTATGGTCAACAGCACTGTGTTGTATATTTGAAAGCTGCTAAGAGAGTAGATCCTAAAAGTTCTCATCACAAGAAAAAAAATTTATAACTATGTGAGGTGATGGGCTTATTGTGGTAATACTTTAACAGTATATACATATATCAAATCATTATGTTATATACCTTAAACAAAACAGTGTTATATGTCAATTATAAATAATAATTTCCCCTCAATAAAACTGGGGAAAAAAAAGGAATGAGGTAACTCTTTATGTGTTGATATGAAATGATCTCCAAGATACATAATTTTAAAAGAAATGTGCAAAATGGTGTGAAGGAAAAAAAAAATGGAGAGGACCTATAGATGCTTATAGGCTAGTAAATGCAGAGTACCTGTGGAAGGACACCCAAGACGTTGTTTTTCCCTTGTGGCTGTGATACCTTAAACATCTTTCTTTAAAGCAGCGGGCCTGTGTGAAGGGCAACAGTGAGACTACAGGGTGGCCATATTTGCACGTTTCTCTTGGGCAGCCTGGGTCCGATGCCTGTGTCCTCATGGGAACAGCTGCCCCTCCAGGCTGCACATCTAGGCCGAGGTGTGTGAGGCAAAGTCAGACCTCCATCTAATGAGGAACTATTCCCTGAATCTGTCTACCTGTGAGAAACTGGTGACAGATCTCAAAAGCCCTCCAAGGAAGGAAGTTCCTGTTTGAACACTATTTCAGCCGCACAGAAATCCTGGTATGTTTTTCCAGGGTGAAGGGTTTTATTGCCCTCCAGCCTTCGTGTGGGCTTCTGGCCAGGATGGTCCCACAGTAAAGCACTTTATTCTTTCTTGGCAGACCCGATTGTGGCTGCCCCCTGCCTCCCGAATAAGTGAAGGTGCTGGGGAAGCAAAGATGCCAGAAGTCTTTGGACTTGTCAGGCCAAGCACGCAGCCACACTGGTAGCCCGTCATCTTCCACTGAAGGCTGGCAGAATTGGCGAGCAGGAATGTGTTTGGTTTGGGGGCAGTAGCCATACTCTTTGCTCCCATCCAAGTGAATGCGTCCCCTCCTTCACAGGGGCCACCTTGGAAGGCTGGGGAGCCTCCCAGCCTGGGCTTCTGAGACCCCGGGTCGGGCTCCAGGCCTGGCTGCAGGGCCTCGGTCGCTGAGGACCCTCACGTCTGTCCACAGAGAACACCTTCTGCAGCGGGGACCACGTGTCTTGGCATAGCCCTTTGGATAACAGTGAGTCGAGAATTCAGCACATGTTGCTGACAGAGGACCCGCAGATGCAGCCTGTGCAGACACCGTTTGGGGTGGTTACCTTCCTCCAGGTGAGGCACAGGTTGGACTTGGGCTTGAGCCTTTCCTGGTAGGACAGGAGGGCATGGGTGGGGCAGTGAGGGAACAGAGACTTCCTGTGGTCTCCTTCCACTTTCTAGTCCCTCTGATGGTTTGTTGGGTAGATTCGGATGGCCTGATTTAACCTGCTGAGATGGGGTAAGGGGGCAGGGGCAGGGGCCATTTGGGTAGGAAAGGATGGCTGTACTGAGTGGATAGCAGGGAGGGTATTTCTGTGAACTTGTAAGACCCAGATAGCCACAGGCACAGGACCTCCCAGCAGGCAGCTTTGGACTGGACTTTCCCTTACCCGGAAGGGACGATGTGCACCTACCCCAGCTGCACCCGGGCTGCTTGTGATCATGGTGGGGTCTGTGTGGAAGTTCAGTTGTTTCCTTTGAGATTTACTCAAAGGCTCAGCCCCTGATAAGGAAGGGAGCTTCTCTGCGAGCTGCTGGTGCCCTTTGGTCATCGTTCTAAGCTTAAAGGGTCTCAAAATCTCCTCTGTTTACAACCCCCATGATCCTAGACTGGGCAGGAGCATCTCCCTGGACCTCCCCTGCTTCCAGAGACATGGGCTGGGGACCCATCCTGAGTTGGCAGGGCCCTGATTTTCTCTTCTGCAGTCTAGGGCTAGGCTTTGTGTTGCCCAGACCCCTGAGCCATCACAGCAGGGCAAGGGTCAGACCTCAGTGCCCTGTGTGTGGACCCATCCATCTGCTAGCCAGGCCACTGTTCCCTCCTAAGGGAACCAGCCCACTTTGGACACATCAGCCCCTGAGCACAGATCCTGCCTGTGGTCCCCCAACTTTGGTGATACTAAGAGAGCCTGGGTAGTTGACCTTCCGGGTGGGTTGGAGGAATGGCCATTAACGCACAATGGCATCTTTGTCCCGGGGTCTCAGATTGTTGGCGTCTGCACCGAGGAGCTCCACGCAGCCCAGCAGTGGAATGGGCAGGGCATCCTGGAGCTGCTGCGGACAGTACCCATGTGAGTACATCCCTGCACTATGAGATGGGGGCGGGGTGCCTGGGCTTGGGAACCCCTCCTTCTCTCCACATGTGGGTGTCCCCTTACATTGCTGCTCAGGCTCTGGGTTTTCAGACTGGGGCTTCCTGATCACTCTCCCTGACTGTCTCTGGCCACTAACCGATCCCCTGTGTTCTGGGCTGGGGGCAGCAAACAGGGCAGGATGTAGACCCAGCCCATCAGCCCCAGACCCTCAGTTACCATCCTGTCCCCTTTCCTTGTCCACAGCGCTGGCGGCCCCTGGCTGATAACTGACATGAGGAGGGGAGAAACCATATTTGAGATCGATCCACACCTGCAAGTATGTCTTGAGTGAGGAAAACCTTTCTAGCACACTGTGCCTAGGCTTCTTCCAAATAACACTGGCTTTCATCCTGGGAAAACGGAGGAGCTTTATTTGTGAGTGAGTAGAAATATGGCATGATTTGGAATTTGTCCTCTGAATTCTGCAGAGCACATAAGGGAGCAGAGATTTCAGGCCAGGAAAACTTGTCTTAGACATATGTTTTTTTGCATTTTAAAAGGATTGATTTTATTGAATGCAAATTATACATCAATAAACCTGACCAGAAAATCGGATCACTAGCAAGGAAAGAAAATCAGTATAGTGGATATTTCTTGCCCAGTACTCATCCTGCCATGTTCCCTTTCTTAGAAGAACACAGAGTTTCTTTCAGGAAGCCACCCCACTGCCACCGCCACCGCCACCCTGTAACAGTAGGACAGGTGATAGTGACTCCACAGCCCAGCTGCAGGGAGGAGCGCTGATTGGTCTAATGATCCCATCCCCCCTTTTTTTTTTTTTTTTTTTTTTTTTTTTTGCGGTAGGCGGGCCTCTCACTGTTGTGGCCTCTCCCGTTGCGGAGCACAGGCTCTGGACGCGCAGGATCAGAGGCCATGGCTCATGGGCCCAGCCACTCCGCGGCATGTGGGATCTTCCCGAACCGGGGCACAAACCCGTGGCCCCTGCATTGGCAGGCGGACTCTCAACCACTGCGCCACCAGGGAAGCCCCCCATCCCCCTTTTAGATACATTTTTCATCTTGGGTAGTCGGATACCGAGCTCCTCCCCTGGCTAGGTTGGCATCCCTTCATATATAAAAGGAAGTCTCTATACACACAGGCCTGCAGTTCTCACTCACTGTGGCCCACCTGTTCAGAGTGTCAGTGTTGTCTTTGGGTTTTTTAGAAGCAGCATTCTGTATGAAGGTGAATTTTGAAAGCCACGTAGAGCATAACTTCCTTTCTTATTGGCAGCTCCTGAAGCAGGAACCGCAGACAGCTAATAATGTGCCTGACATGTGCCTGCCTCCTTCTCCTTTGCCCCTGCCCATTGCGGGTCATTGCCATCTCTGAACATTTTATGCCTCTGCAAAAATCTGGTAGGCCACAGGCTGCTGCCAGGAGTTATATGTCCTTTAGGAAGGGTGGGAGGTGGCCAGGAGAGGTAGCAGGTGGACATGTAGCCAGCAGTTCCTGGGCTGTTTACTGCAGACCTGGGAGTTCTTGGGCAGAAGCCCTACTCATTCACAGATGATGCTCCTCTGTTTTCCTAGTGCCTTGAACACTGCAGCTTTCCAATTGCTGCCAGGATATCCTCTGTTATCTGTGCTTTAAACTTGGTTTCTTTGTAGCTTCTGCTTATGCAAGAACCAGGAACCACAAAGGCTATGTTTCCCTAAGCCCTTGTTCTGCAGCCACACTGGGATACAGCACGGGGCACCATGGGCTGTTGTTTGGCCCCTGTCCTAGGTGCCAAGTGCTAAGAAAGCACCTGATCCTTTAAGCTACTAGGGTAAGCAGCCCATCCTTTCTCTGCGTGCTGAGAACAGTTCTCCTCCCTAGTCTTCAGGCGCCCCTGAGGCCAGCCAGCAGGACCCAGAGCGCCTAGTCTTCTTTAAAAGCAAGCAGGGGGGGCTTCCCTGGTGGCTCAGTGGTTAAGAATCCACCTGCCAATGCAGGGGACACAGGTTCGAGCCCTGGTCCGGGAAGATCCCACATGCTGTGGAGCGGCTAAGCCCGTGCGCCACAACTACTGAGCCTGCGCTCTGGATCCTGTGAGCCACAGCTACTGAAGCCCACGTGCCTAGAGCCCATGCTCCGCAACAAGAGAAGCCACCGCAATGAGAAGCCTACGCACCGCAACGAAGAGTGGCCCCCGCTCGCCGCAACTAGAGAAAGCCTGCACGCACCAATGATGACCCAACACAGCCAAAAATAAATAAATAAATAAATTTATAAAGAGAAGGATTATATTTTTTTAAAAAAAAGCAAGCAGGGGCACCTTGGTGAGACAGTCCAGCTTCCTTTCCTGGGCGCTCTGTGCACCCAGTGGGAGCTCCTGTGTGCTCGCTTGTGTCTCTGGGGCCTGCTTGCAGGCCGTTTGTTTCAGAGCTGCTCCTGGTCCTTTGCTCCAAGCTCTACCACTAGCCGGCTATGTGCGTGGACAAGTCTCTGAACTCCTCTGCGTCTTCACCCTTTCTTGTTTACTCATAAAGTAAGTGGCCTGAGCTTGTTGAGCCAAGAGGTGTCCTGAGCTCCTTGCTAAGGTGAGGCCTCAGGGTGGCCAGTGGAGAGGGAAAAGCGTAGACTCCACCCCAAGCAAACTAGGGCTCACACGCCCCTGGTTAGAGCACAGAGAGCCACTCCCTGCCATCAGCCTCCCACGCCTCTGCTCAGAATCCCCAGCTTTGCCTAGGCTGCTGGTAGCACTGGAGAGGAGAATGGGATTGATGGGAAGGAGGCATTGGGCCAGGGCCACCTGCTGACTGGTCTCAAAAAATAAGGACCCTCTGTAAGCTTACCTTGTGCTTCCCTGGATGGGCTCCCTGGCCGAGCAGCAGGCCTGTTTGGAGCCTGTGGAGCCCTGGGGAGAAGGTCCCCCAGACAGGGAGGAGCAGACTCTTACTGAAGCACTAACTCAGGAGCTCTATTTGGCCTACATGACTGTTTATGAACAAGGTTGCGGGAGCCTCCCAGATGACCTTTCATCCAAAGCCCAACATCACAACTTTGTTTTACCAGAAATCCCAGGTGTTTGTGTTTAGCTCTTCCTTGAGGCCATTTGGAGAGTGTTTGGACTCAGAAGTGTCAAGGCCTGTGCGAAGGCAGGGCCTCTGGTGGGGTCTAAGGATGGTCACTGCCCTCCAGGCCCCCGTTTCAGTCTAAGAAATGGAAAAGAATCTCCATCCAGAATTCTTGGCCAAACAAGTCAGCAGTGCAGCAAGGGGAAGTCCGGCCCTTCTGCTCTCTGGGGACTCTTCCCTGTGTGACCACACCCTCTGCTGTTGGAAGAGAAAACTGCAGGTATGGAGTCGGAGAAATTGGGCTGAGTCCCCGCCTCTCCCGCCTGTGGCCGGCGTCCACCCTGGCCTCTGGAGCAGCGACCGGGTGATCAGTGAGGAGAGGAAGGACTGTGCCTTTCCTCAGGAGGGTGGTTCCTGGCTCTGCCACATCAGCTCCACGGGCCAGCACAGGGTGGGCAGAGTCGGAGCTCTGAAGCGGGTAATGACAGTCACTTCACTGGAAGGCTGATGGGAGAGGAGACGCTTCCCTTGGGATTTTCATTCTTCCCGGCTCCCCTAATTCCTGATTCCCCTGGAGGAGACCCGTGGCTGGCAGAGACCGCCACGCGTTAGTAACCAGGGCAGAATAAGGTCAGAGACCCTGCTCTTCTGGCACCTGTCCCGTGCTCAGCTCTTACCAGGGCTCAGTAAACATGGGAAAGGTGGTGGTGACCTTGGGCCACCGGTTCGCTGAAGGAACTCCGGCTCTTTGACTCTTTCCAAGCAGGAGAGAGTTGACAAAGGCATTGAGACGGACGGTTCCAACCTGAGCGGTGTCAGCGCCAAGTGTGCCTGGGATGACCTGAGCCGGCCCCCCGAGGACGACGAGGACAGCCGGAGCATTTGCATCGGTACTCAGCCCCGGCGGCTCTCTGGCAAAGGTGGGAGCCGTCGCCTTCCCTTTCCCCAGGCTGGGTTTCAGTATTTCCTGGCAGGATTTAAACAGCAAGTGAGGTCTTCAGCAGGGTGGAATGAAGGGAGCTTTACTGACCCGTTTCTCCTGTGTTTCCTGTGTGTATTTCAGATTGCACTTCCAGCAGTGACCATTGTGTTTTAGATTTGCCTCTTGCTATCTGAGGTCAGGGAGGTGAGTGGAAGCCCTAGAACAGTTACAGGAAACAGCCATAGTCCACCCAAATGCAAGAGAACAAGCATCGGCCACCCACAGAATTGACACAGGGCCCAGCTCTAGCCTGAAAGCCATGCCAGACCTGAGGATCACTCTGGCCTTGGGCCCTCCCAGGCCTCAGACAAGAGAGGCCTGAGTGTGAGGCCAGTTTGCACACTTCCCCACCCCACTCTCTTGCAGATATAATGTAAGGGGCATAGGCAGGGCACCCTTACCTGCTGCATTTTGTCGGGGGGCCTTGGGGAAGGAGGATATGGCTCCCCTGTTGGAAGCTCACCATGCTGGTCTTGGTTAGCGAAACAGTTGTGGTTTTTAAGAAAGGGCCTCCCTAACTAACTCCAAAAGAAAAGCGGCCATTTACACAGATGTGATTACAGCTGCTTTTTCTACTTCCTTTTTCAATTCTTCCACCTTTTCTTAACTTTTGAAGAGTAAGATACCTAGAATCCTGAATAAAATACCAGCGCCTGTGACCGCACTTATAAAAGGTTTTCTTTCCATAAAAAACAACTTAAACCCCTAGTGCAAATATCTGACCCCTTTCTTTCCTTCCTGCTTATTCTAATGATGTGCCAAGCCCTGGGGAGATTCTGAGAGAGTGTACAGTTATTAGAATCATTCAGTTGCTTTTGACAAAAGAGCTAATTTAAGGAGGGATTCACAGTTTTGTCCAAAATTTCAACCATCATTGGCTATTTTTTTAAAAATTATAAAAGTAAGATCCATGCCACTATAACAAGCCAAACACTAGAAAAGTTAATAATCACCTTTATCCTCAAAGCCCACCCTTTAACCAACAAACGTTAATTTGCTTTTTTGTGTGTGTTTGCAGTTTGCAAACGTAAAAACGTACTTTTTGCAGTTTGCAAAAAGTAAATCTTAGACAAAAATCTCAATATAGGGGACCAGGCTAGTAAGCTTCACCCCAAAGACCAGAAAAGCACCTTGCAAAGAAATAATTCAACCAGGGGACTCCTTTGTCACCTCCTGGCCCTTGGCAGACCCGTGGAGAGGCAGGGTTCTCTGGGATAGTACCAAGGTGGGGAGATGACTCAGTATCCCACTGACCCGGCCCAAGGGGAAGGGGTGGCAGGGCCAGATACCAGCTGACCACCCGGAGCCCAGGAACTGGTGTAAGGGGTGCCTGCTCATTCATGGCAGAGCACTCGCAGCCCTTACTGGCATCCATTAAGTGGGTAGAATCCCTGGGTGGTCTTGGGCAGTGGCTGTCTTGTGAGTCACTGTCTGGAGCCATGTTAGGGGTAAGCCTAGGGCCTGTGACACAGGATGGGAAAGGACAGTGGAGGAGAGCCCTGCCTTGGAGAGTGCCCTTCTGCAGTCCAGAGGCCATTCCTTGTCTTCCTCAAGAATGGTGCTCTTCAGACCACAAGTTTCCAGAGCACACGATGCCTCGTCTGCCCTGTGTCCTCATGCTGCACTCAGATCGCACAGCTGATGCCTAGAGTGGCCTCAAGACCAGCCTTCGTGGGGGCCTTTCCCCAGCCCATCAGCAGAGCCAGGGTCCAAGGACAGGGATGGGGATGCTGGGGGCCCAGAGGGCCATCAGGTAACTTAATGGTGTCATTGCAGACACGGAGCAGATCCGGGAGACCTTGAGGAGAGGACTTGAGATCAACAGCAAACCCGTCCTTCCGCCAATCAACCCCCAGCGGCAGAACGGCCTCACCCACGACCGAGCCCCGTAAGTGCCCTGCCCACAGAGGGGTTAGTCTAGCTTCCCGACAGCAGTGTCCCGGGACTGGGACGAGGGGGCAGTTTTGTCCTTCAGGGCCTGTCCCTGTGGCTTGCATGAGAGAGAACAATGCCCAGAGGCCTTGCTGAATGGACTCAGGGTCTCTGGGGCACACAGATCTGTGGGTTGTAAGGGCCTCAGAGGGAACGCAGCGGACCAGAAATATAAACAACAGTAAATATTTACATAGGCTGTGTGAGCAGATGGGAGGCCAAGTTGGGGCAAAATCTGACTTGGGGCCTCCCAGCCTTGTGGGAGCCCATTGTGCTGAGCACGATTCCCCTCCTTATCTCAGCCTCGGCCAGAGTTGCCCTTCCTTCCTTCCTGGAGCCTGGTCTCCGGCTGATAGCTGCAACCCCAGGGGCCTCCCTGTCTGGCCAGCCCCGGACTGGACGCCTGCTGCTGAGGCCCTTCTTCCTGCCTCCCTTCCATGGGGCCCAGGGACGGGAAGTCCTCTGCTGTCTGTCCAAGAGCCCCTATAGCTCTTAGGAGAGACTGTGACCACCCCAGAGGTTAGATCCACTTCCTGCTGACCTCTCTTCCTCTGATGGGGGCGAATGGTGGGCAGAGCTGGAGCTGGGCACCCCCCTCTGCCCTTAGTCCCAGGGCAACTCTAGGGAATAGCTGCTGGCAGGGGATGCCTGGGAGCTGGCAGCCCAGAGCAGGAACCCTGCCTGCCAGAGAGGAAGTTGCTGTGCCCTGGGCTAACAGGGAGGCGGACCACTCCTGCAAGACCAGGGTGATCCGTCCTTCTTCTAAGAAGTCTTTATTACACACTTGCTGTGTCGCAGGCTCAGGACCCAGAGGGCCATCTGAGGTGTAGGCTCTTTTGGGGGCACATGAACTGAAACAGTTAATTAATTGGCATGATTCTGGCTGTGGATGTAATTTGTTGGAAATAGGTCCTTTGAATTCTAGCTCCAGTTGCTCATCCACGATCCCCAGAAATGATAATGATCTATTGTGCTACAGAAGGGTCAAGTCAGCATGATCTGGAGTAGTTAGGGAGGGCTTCTTGGAGGAGGAAGGACATGAGACGGGCCTTGAAGGAGCCCTGGAATTTTAACAAGCAGGTGAAGAAGCTGACAGGGATGGAACAGGGGAGGCCTGGCTGGTTAAAGTCGAGGCTGTAACCTGGGAGCAGATTGTGGAGTAGGGAGAGTTACTCTGGCTGCCCAAGGTGGCCCACCTGAAGAATCTGCCATCCAGAAGCCATGAGAGTAGAGGCCTTTTGCAAGAGCCTGGAGAAGCTTCCACTGCCACCTCCAAGCAGCTTTCAACTCCAGCCAGTGGATTTCTGCAGCCAGCCGCCTTGAAGGAGTTGGCTTAAGGCACCATCTTCCCCTGGCAGGAGCAGATGGCCAGGCTGAGTCGTGGGGCATCTGGAAACTCTCCACCTGTGAGTCTGGACCCTGTCCCAGGGCCATACTCCTTCGCGTGCCCTGAGCTTGGCCTCTTCCTCTGGGCCCCACTGGCACTGATGGGAGGTCGGGAGGTAATTGAAGGCTTAAAGGCTCAAGGAGATTGCCCCATAACTTGTAGTCTCAGTCCAGATGGCCCTTCCACCTCCAAAGGTCTGGGTTTCTGGGCAGAAGGGCAGGGGCTCCTGTGGAGGCAGCCCACTTGCCCCTACTATACATCTGGGATAAGTCTGAGATCTCACTCCCAGTCTAGGGCGTACTTCCAGCTGCTGCACCCCCAGACATTGTAAGGCACACAGAGTTCCTGGATGCAGACATCCAGCCCAGACTCAGCCTACTGGGCAGTGGGGCATCGGATCTGGTCCAAGGGCTATCTGTAGACTCAGGGCAGAGGCTGCAGCCTCCTCTCTTTGGCCTGAGTTGGCTGAGCTGCAGAGAGATGGATGCGAATAGATCAGAGGTGCAGCCATCTGGGGTCATCTCCCCTCCCTGCAGCTCAAGGACCCAGTCGCGTCTCCAGGGTGCTGGAATCTGCAGTCTGAAGGGAATCGGAGTGTCTCCTCTAAGGTTGTCAGTGCTGGTTACCAGTTTGTTAGCAGTTGGTTGAGAAATGGTTCCTCCTTTGCCAAGAACATTTTCCAACCCTCCCTCAAGTCTCCAGCTCCCTGTCACCTCAGGATCGATGACGGCGGCCTCAGTTCAGATTAGCACGCACGACTGTAATATCTGTGCTGCCCACCCTGGGACCTGACCCGGTTTCAGATAAACCGCATGGATTGTGACTGAGAAAGCCAACCCAAAATGTGCTGGCACTCGTGTTTGCTCCTCTCCCTGTGGGGGAGTGACCGGCATGGGCCCTCTTGTGTCTTCGTGTCCGATTTCCTTTAGTCAGGCTTTCTGGGCTGGGGCTCTGATGCATAGTCTTATGGGCCTGAGCGTGGTTTGAGAAGGCTGTGGAGATAGAACAGAGGTTCAGAAGAGCCAGTGGAGCCTAAGTATTAGCAGCTGGGCTCTGGCCTACCTGAGGGAATCAGGCACTTGATCTTTTCCCACCTTAATGGCGACTAACACTGATCAGGTGCAAGTGCCAGGTAATGTTCCAAGTGCTTTATACCATCCTCGTAGTCACTCTGTGAAGTAGATAATCTTATTATCCCCCGTTTAGAGATGAGGAAACTGAGTGACTTGGCCAAGGTGAGAAAAGGGTGGCACTTAGGGCAGTCCCTCAGCCATTAACATGGTGTGGTCCTCCTTACTCCATTCTCAGGGGCCGTGTGAGGGACACCCCAGACTGTGTCTCTCACCCTCATAGGTGGACCTCCTCTAACTAGTCAAAGCATGAGTAGAGACTGCTCCCTTGGCACCGAGGACAAGGCTAAAGCCCCATGTTAGAAGCTTACTGTTTGTATTTAACTCTAGGGAAGACATGCCGCCAGGCTCAGTGCTTCCAAATCCCAGAGATAACAAGATGTGTCATAATTGTCTCATTTATACCAGAATTACTTTTTAACACAAAGCCTTGTTTTCTTCATGTTCAGAAACAAAACCAACCGTATATCTCTGGCCCCTCCACCACTTCAGGGCTAGAGGATTTCTTTCTTTTTTGCTTGAGGCCTCACTTCCTGCTTCCCAGAAAGGCAGGGCCCTCTGGGTAACTGCTTCTCTCCCACTCCCCCTGCCAACCCTCCTCCCACCGCCTTCCGCCTTCCCGTAAGGGGAGTCCTTGGCCCTCTTTGGGGCTTCTTCCAGCGTTTCACAACCCCTGCATTCCAGCCGTGAAATTTGTATCTGGCTTTTCCCAAGATGATCAGTTGAGAAAAGCCTCCTTTGGCTTGCTGGCGCCTCCCTTCCCACGGCCTGCCCACGTGAGTTTGGGAAGCAACTCCTCTGTGCCACTGAGGGGAGCCCGGCTTAAGGGCTGTGCCTGCCGACATTTATAAGGACCTGGGTCGAGGGAGAAGAAGTCACTGGCATCCTCTGTCTGAGGTTGCCTGGTTAGACGTGGACTGTTCTGTGGAGCCTGGCCTTTGCTTCCCAGCCTCCCCACAGTGACCCCGGGGATGTGCATGGTCAGGTGCATTGCGTGGGGAGGTTTGCATTTCTGTAAACTTGCTCAGATGCTGGGAACCTGCATCAGTGTACCAGGACCTCCTCCTCCTTCTGCCAGTGAGTCACTGATTGAGGTTGGGGGACCTTTAGGGAGCTCTCTGGGTCACATAACCCCCCCCCCCGCAAAGAGGGGCAGGGCCCATGCATGTGTGTGCACATGTGTTGGGGGGGAAGGTTCCTGGCTGTGGGAGAGACACTTTGTAGTTGAGGCATCTTTAAAAAGCAAACTAGGGCTTCCCTGGTGGCGCAGTGGTTGAGAGTCCGCCTGCCGATGCAGGGGACATGGGTTCGTGCCCCGGTCCGGGAGGATCCCACATGCTGCAGAGCGGCTGGGCCTGTGAGCCATGGCCACTGAGCCTGCACGTCCAGAGCCTCTGCTCTGCAGCGGAAGAGGCCACAATGGTGAAAGGCCTGCATATCGCAAAAAAAAAAAAAAAAAAAAAAAGCAAACTAACCGTCATCGCTGAGCTAAGTTTCTCAGTCTTCTGGAATTGCACCAGCAGCTTTTAAGGCTTTTTTTTTTTTTTTTTTTGCTTGTTGCCTTAATTTTCTGGAAAATTAAGGCTTTGTAGCATGATTTCTCCTGTTGTGACATTTTCAGCTGCACCCTTCCCCCAACATGCACACAAAACACACATGTATTTCTCTCCACTTTTATGAGTGTCTCTGCTCCCATCTCTTTAGCCTTTTGGATGGGTAGCCATGCTGCCTCTGTTCCCATCTTGAACAGCTTGTGACCTGGCCAAAGAGTCATCCTTTAGAGAAAATTGTGTTTTGTTTTGCTCAGCCCATGAGACCCATGAAGATTAATTAGAAGAAGAAAATATCTCGTTTGCATCCAGTGAATTGGGTGAAGGAAGGTGAGTTTCCATCTGGGAAAACAGCTGGGCTATTGCCATCACTTCCTGCATGCAGGGCAGTCTTGGGTAACCCTGCTCAAAGGGCTCTATCATGTCAGTGCAGTGGCCTGCCTGGAGCCCGAGTGTGTCATGTTGGCGCCCCTCACCACTCCCACGCTGGGGAAGTACGGTTGTTTTCACTGGAGAGAAAAACCCAAGAAGAAACAGCCCTGCTCTCAGGGCCCCAGCCAGGCCCCACAGGGCTGATGGGAGGAAGGGCCCAGGCCTCTGTGATCCACATTTGTCTTGCTAAGTGCCTGCCTTTATGTGCCTTTCTCGGAAATACACACTTGAAAGGGCAGAACAAGGGCTCCACAGCAGTCCTGCCTGGGTGAATTTCTGTTTGAACTCCATTCTCTGCTCTACTTCCCCAAAGAGGTGAAGCAGTGGCCATTGTTAACACCCCAGCCTCAGAGTTCATGGCCGGCACATTGAATTCTTAATCCAAACTGCATCTCTCTTCCTCAAGTTGCACAATCAGGAGTATTTTTATCGCCCATCCTTGATCCTCAGTGTCACCCAACACTTCAGTAGTGAGTCACTTCTCCAGGGAAGGGAAAAGGAAGGCCCAAAGGTGAGAGCTGGAGAGAGGAAATGACTCAGTGTCTCAGAAACCAGGAAGCCAAGGGCTCTGGCTAGAGCAGGCTCGTTCAGGAGAGCAGGGGTCCTAGTCTCCCACCTGAGTCAGACCACAAGGCTGCGGGTGGCGGTCCCTGGTGCCCAGAGGAGTTAATAGTTGATGAAGGAATCCACCAACCTTAACACAAGTTTTCCTCATTCTGTCTTCTTCACCCACACTCCGTCCCACTGTTCTATCATCACGTTCCATCCTTGGAATATTCACAGTGAAAATACTGCGTTTCATCGTTTGGTTGTTGGTGTTTACCAATAACCTTTTAAGGCCTTTTACTCCGTGTGTCATCCTCATTAGATAATTTTTCCAAATTCAGATGGTAGCAGTAACTGTGGAGGTGAGCTGGTGCCCTCACCCATACCCACACCCTGTCCCAGTCCTGCTCTGAAGGGAAACCTGCAAGTGGTTCTTTCTCTGGAAAGTTCAGAGCTTTCGTCAGCAATCTGAAAGCAAAAGGAATAATCTCCCAAGCAAGCGGCAGAAGCCAGAGGTTGAGCTGGGCTCAGCAGGCCAAACCCACTTCACTTCTGAATAGTTGCCAACCCGGGTGCCCTGGTTCCTGCTCCCGGGCGTCCCCAAGGAAAAGGCCCCAAGTCGTGTGGCCAGTGCAGACGTCATCACTGTCACAGGACTGGGATTGTGGCTAAAAGGAGTCTCGGTGGTTGGGCTCCTCTCCTTTCCACACCTGCTGCCATTGATAGGATGTGACCAATACCCTGAGGCTAAAATGGAAAAATTAAGACTCTTCAGTCTGTAGGGACCAGGGTGGAGAGGAAACATGGACACAGTTCTGTCAATCTGTGAAGTGTGGGTAGGGTGAACAGGGGCCTGTACTATAAACTGTGCAGCACTAGAAATCAGGAGTCTGTCCTGACACTGGAAAGAGAAGGCGTGTTAGGATATGTAAAAAGTCCCCTTAAACAGTGGAAAGTGTAAATATAGGATGTGTTACATAGACAGGTAGTAAAAAAGAAAGACATGGAAAGATTTAGATCAATTGATGAATTACTGAGGTGTGCCTCTGAACCATCCACAAACCAGTCCTCAGTGCTCCCAATACAGGAAGAATCCTGGGCTGGACAGCTTCTGTGACCAAGCAGGCAGGTTTTTGTTTTTGTTTTTGTTTTTTTGGCCGCGTGGCATGTAGGATCTTAGCTTCTCGACCAGGGATCGAACCCGTGTCCCCTGCAGTAGAAGCATGGAATCTTAACCACTGGACCGCCAGGGAAGTCCCAAGCAAGCAGTTTTTATTAAGTATCGCCATGTGCCAGGCCCTGTGTTGTGGGCTATTTTTGTCCCCATTTTACAAACAAGAACACGGAGGCTTAGATAGATTGTATAACTTACTTTGGGTCAATGAGCCAAGATTAATAAAGTTCAGAGCCAAAATTTGAACCTTGGGTTGTTTGAATCCAGATCCAGACCTCTTCACCATTGGGTACTGCCTGTAAAAGAAGATAAAAGTGGAGGAGTTGCCTGCCAATTCACAGGAAAAAATAACGAAAGAAGGCCTTGGAAGTCTCTATACCAGTGCACAGAGTAAAGCTGGTGTTTTAATTTGCCTGAAAACCCCTGAGGGTGGCAGGTCAGAGAGAAGCATACTAAAAAAGTGAAATCTGCTAGAGGATATGCTCCATCGAAATGAGTGAGGAAGACATACGGGGAGCAGGAAATAGGATCCAACATGAGAAAGAGGCGAGAGGAATCACCAGTGTGAAGGTAAGGGGCGATCCCATGACGACAGTTGTGCTGCAAAAACGGAAGGCAGACAGTTCAGACTAGAGTCGTTTGGAAGGATCCTCTGGAGAAATGTCTTTTTTTTTTTTTTAATATTTAATTTATTTATTTAATTTGGTTTTTTTTGGCTCTGTTGGGTCTTCATTGCTGCAAACGGGCTTTCTCTAGTTGTAGTGAGCAGGGGCTACTCTTTTTTTTAAAAAATAAGTTTTATTTATTTATAGCTGTGTTGGGTCTTTGTTGCTGCATGTGGGCTTTCTCTAGTTGCGGCGAGCGGGGACTACTCTTTGTTGCGGTGCACAGGCTTCTCGTTGTGGTGGCTTCTCTTGTTGTGGAGCATCAGCTCTAGGCCCGCGGGCTTCAGTATTTGTGGCACGTGGGCTCAGTAGTTGTGGCTCGTGGGCTCTAGAGTGCAGGCTCAGTAGTTGTGGTGCACGGGCTTAGTTGCTCCGCGGCATGTGAGACTTTCCTGGACCAGGGCTCGAACCCATCTCCTCTGCATTGGCAGGCAGATTCTTAACCACTGCACCACCAAGGAAGCCCCTGGAGAAGTGTCTTTAAAAAGATAAAATTGAGGGACTTCCCTGGTGGCGCAGTGGTTGAGAATCCGCCTGCCAATGCAGGGGACACGGGTTCGAGCCCTGGTCTGGGAAGATCTCACATGCTGCGGAGCAACTAAGCCCGTGTACCACAACTACTGAGCCTGTGCTCTACAGCCCACGAGCCACTACTACTGACCCCGTGTGCTGCAACTACTGAAGCCTACGCACCTAGAGCCTTTGCTCCACAACGAGAAAGCCACCACAATGAGAAGCCCGCGCACCACAACAAAGAGTAGCCCCTGCTTGCCGCAACTAGACAAAGCCCGTGCGCAACAACGGAGACCCAACGCAGACATAAATTAATTAATTAATTAATTTTTAAAAAAGATAAAATTGATAAATATTTGCTCTATTTGAAAGTCTTGGGAGAATCTATAGGCCATTGGTCATTAGTTTAGGATTGAATTAGCAATAAACACATAGAAAACCAGTACAGTTATTAAATACAAGGAAAATAGAAAATCACACTAGGGATTTCCCTGGTGGTCCAGTGGTTAAGAATCCGCCTTCCAATGCAGGGGATGCAGGTTTGATCCCTGGTTGGGGAACTAGGATCCCACATGCCACAGGGGAACTAAGCCCACACACCACAACTACTGAGCCCGTGTGCTCTGGAGCCCACGCACCACAACTAGAGAGAAACCTGCACGCCACAATGAAAGATCCTGCATGCTGCAACTAAGACCCGATGCAGCCAAAAATTAAATAAATAAATAAATAATTTAAAAAATCACACTAGAAAGGAAAAGTAATCATATTATATACATGACTCAGTTGTAAATAGCATTAGTATAATAACGTAAACACTTAATACTTAGCCAAGCAAACTTACAATATAGTTATCTTGGGAAGGTGGGAGGGTGGGATGGAAGGGAGCTAGAAGCTCATCTTCTGTAGCAGCAAGTCAATAGATAAAGCCTGAAAAGGGAATACCAGGAAGTAGAAAGAAAGTATATTAGAGGTATTGAGGAAAATACCAAAAGAATCAGCTAACAGAGATGACGGTGGTTTTCTCCAAGGAGTGGGGAATGGGAAGACTGCTGACTATTGTAATGAACCTTATAGAACTATTTGGCTCTTTCAACTTTAAAAAAAAAATATTAAAAAAAAAAGTCAAAGAAGTGATATTGTAGGATCTGTTACAGCTTGCCCTGCACAGTAAAAAGAAAGAATGACACAAAATTCCAGGTAAAAATCACAAAATTGGCACCAAGGTAAGCCCTGGTCACTCAGAAGAACTTCAGCTTGCCCGGCATCGGGCTGAGAGCTGAAGGTGAGCATCGTATAAGTGTCTGACAGGCCTCCTGAGATCATCTGTCTTGGGGTGAAGAAAATGACGAGGCGCCTCGGCTGTGCACCTGACTCTGACCGGCAAGGAAGCTGATGGAGTGGGAGTGACAGGGCCTTGGGAAAGAGCGCTTGGGCAGAGCAGGGTTCAGGAGGGAAAACCCTGGGCCTTGTCAGAGCACTGCCTGACCAGTGGTCCCCAGAGGGAGGGTCCCCACAGCCTTTTAGGGAGGTCGGTTGGGGATTAAGTGAAAAGGGGTTCCTGTGGCTAAGGTTGGAAGAGACTGGCTTACACAAAATGAAACTGGTTCCTTTGCCCTCTGTAGTCCTCCTCAGAGTCTTCGAAATGCCAACATTTGATGAATCTTTAATCTGAGATGCAGTGTATTGCATCCAGCCTTTGCCACATCTGCTCTTCTAGAAGCTTCTCTTAAATTAAAATTCCATCAAATACCCTTTGGGAAGCCCTGCTGTGGCTTCTAGGAAGCAATTCTTTTAAGAGTTCAGGGAAAAAAAAAATAGATGTGTCTTCATGGACTTTGAAACCCCAGAAGAAAAGACCACTCAGAGGGATGGGAGGCTCTTAAGGAAAAATATTGTGGTTACACTTTAGCTGGCGTCAGGAAGACCTGGGGTTTTTGTCTCAGCCCTTTATTTGCCCATTGTGTGATCTTGGACTAGTTATTTAAGTATCTGAGTCTCGGTTTTTTCATCTGTAAAATGGGAAAAATAATACCTATTTATAGGGTTGTTTTAGAAATGAAAGGACTAAAGTATATAAAGGGTTTAGCGTAGGACCTGGCATTATAGTGTGCACTCAGTTAAAGGTACCCCTTAACACTATTATTGCAGAAAGTCCCCTGAAAACTAAAAAGAGGTGTAATACCTCTGGGGACCATTAGAGATATGTAGAGAATTCTTTACATAACTCAGAATATTTTTGAAGAATTTAAACAAAAGCTGGAGAGAGAAGTATGTTATACCAACAGACACTTTAAGGAACAGGATCAAGAAAAGCTGAAACTCAAGAAGAATTAAGTCTTGCAAAAAAGGGCTATGATCAGCAAAAAGGACTTTGTTTTTCATAGTTCTGTTTGGAACAAGAAGAAGAAAACCTAGGCCCCATTGTTTGGACAGAGTAATGTTAATCAGAGGCAGAGAGGCAACAAAAACTTCCTCTACTTATATTGTGCTTCCATCTCAAAGAGAATGGTTATTAGACTAGGAAGAGTCATACAGGCATCGATAAGAGGATTGAAGCCATGATTTCATATCTCCTGGTCCACACGTATTGCACCCCAGAATACCAGTCAGATTGGCAGATGAGATTCAGGAAGCTGTTGTCAGTAATCTCTGAGGGAATGGGAGAGAGGTGTTGACAGACTGAAAGCACTCAAAAATTTCAAGATGCAAAAAGCATCTTGCACTCTCTAGACTAGTGAGCTTGGTGTCAACTCACAGGGAAAGCTCTGGGCTAGATTATTCAGCGAGTAGGCTGTGAACACTCTCTAAGGAAAAACAGTGAGGCCTGAGAGACAGCATGCATTCACAAAGAGTCAGACCTGCCGGACCATCCTCACTGCCTTTTTAGAAACACTTAACCTATTTCTATTTGGTAGATAAAGGAAGTGCTGTAGACCTTGTATAGGTGGGGGGTTAGCAAGATGTTTTGAGAGTGTCTTCTGACATCACTGCTGGCAAGACAGAGAAATGTCTATACAGAGCATCCAGGAGGGTGAGGGGCTTAGTGATGGAATGGTTGGGTGGATTATAATCAGTTGGATGAGCATACCCAAAGAGTGATGATGTCAGTCTGTCAGCTTGTCTGCCTGGCCCTGTCCTATTCACTGTTTAATCAAAGCCTGGGATGAGAACATCGATGGCAAGTTTATCAGTTTTGTCAGTGATGTGAAGTCAGGGGGGAGTGCCAATATGATGGGTGCCAGAGTCAGGTTTCAGAAGTATCCAGACTGCTTGACACCCTAGCCAGAGTAATGCAGGTTTCTGTTCTAAGCTCCAAATCCTCTAGAGTACATACAAGCTAGGGCGGAAGAGGTCTAAGCTCAGTCCATGCGAGAAAGCCTGAGGGAGATCTTGTTGACAGAGGGAGTGTGGTATAAGTTGGTAGTATGCTGAGGTTACAAAGAATAGACAATTTGATGACAGTTTTAATAGAAATAAAGTATCCCAAACGAGAAAGCTCACAGTCCTTCTGTGATCTGCTGGTTAAACCACATACTGTATTTATTTCCACACGTGACACTTCACTTCTGGACATGACACTCGGGCTTTGACAAGCTAGAGTGAATCCAAGGGAGAGTGACTTGGATGAATGGAAGATTTCAGGACCTTATCTTAAGAACATAGTTGAAAGTTGAGGCTGCAAATACTGGAAAAGAGGAACTCCTCTTGATCTGTGAGCAGCCTCGGGGATTTACAAGGCTGTCATGGAGGATGGATTAAACTAATTCTCGGCAACTTGAGGACCAGTAGGTGAGAATTGCAGGAAGGCTGATCGTGCTGATGGTGTAGGAAGGCCTTCCTGCCAGCATGTCTCTCAGCAGAACAAAGGCCTCAAGGGGTTTTGCTGGCCTGTAGTTGGGCCTTCCCAGAACACCACCGGTTGCCCGGGGCCCACAGTGGCTGCTGCCCCATCTCAGAAGTCCCCTCTTCCAAGCCCAGGGCAAGGACCTTTGCTCAGAATGGGGGACTGGCTTGGCCAGAGGCAGTTGGATTCTGGGCCCAGGGTAAAGGCAAATAAGTCTCTATTAAGCTATCAACATTCCTGCATGAGGAGCAGATAGAGTTCTAGAGGCAGCCAGCTAACGTTTTGAGCACCTACTATATCCCAGGCACTGTTTGATGCTTCACCTGGGTCATCTCATTTCATCCTTATAAGGAAAGGATATTGTTATTCTTCCCGTGGAGAGGACAGTGAAGCTTAGAGAGAGGCTAAGTTATCTGCCCAAGGTCATATGGGACTCAGACCCCAAACCTATGTTGTTAGCCATTCTGCCTCCCGGAGCATCCTTCATCCCCTGGCCCCATCTTCCTAGCAGCCCCCAGCGGTTATGGGCCTCCATGCCTCCCTAGGAGCCATTCTCCCTTCCAGCCCTCTGCCTTCCCCTCTGCTAGGAACTCAGGGAGAAAACAGCCCAGCTGAAAAATTAGGCCACGCTGGCGAGCACACTACTTATTTTTTTATGACTAAGATTAAGCTGACAACCATGCAAAACATTGCAAACCTGCGTCGGCTGCAGATTTAATACCTCACCCGGCCCACACAAATAATTCATGCTTCTGCATCGATGTCCAGAAAAAACAAATCAGCAAAAAGCTGGGCTCCTGCGTGTGTGTGTGTGTGTGTGTGTGTGTGTGTGTGTGTGTGTGTGTGTG